>NC_044495.1:23874710-23947210 GCF_902362185.1 Chanos chanos
TTACTCCACTGAGTTCACCCAAACCACAGAAAAATTTTAGTTGTCTCTCACATTTGTAGACTTTGCGGCCACTACTACTTAAGGCTGTAGAGGTGAAACAAAGACAAAGAGACCATAGACATTAAACGCTTTTGTCAGCAGGTTTGTCCAATCAAATGGCTGAGCAATACAACTTTTGAGGAATGAAAACGTTATTCAAGTGTGTAGCTCATATGCTTCAATTTTGAAAGGCAGATGTACTTTTTAATGCAGTATTTTTCTACACAGAGAATCAATGACCTTATTAAAGGGAAATTTAGTTTTGACTTGAAAGGAATTATTTGCCATGAAAGGCTTATTTTTATCACCCCCAGAAATGCAATAAAATGTTTACTGCTCCTCCAGCTCTCTAAAACTGATATATTTCAGTGGTAAGAAATGAACAGAGAGAGAAAGAGAGAGTAAGGAATGGAGAGAATGGAGAGAGAGAGAGAGAGAGAGAGAGAGAGAGAGCGAGAGCGAGAGAGAGGGCAATCAGGACAACCCATTTGACGGTTTGGAGTTCCGAGCTTCTCATCAAGTTCTCCTGGAGTGAACTCCAAATTTACACTGATGTTTCAATGGCTGATTCACTGCAGCCTGTAGAAGTATGTTGTGATGCACATTGTAATTTCTCTCTCATGCGAATAGGGAATGCGAATTTTTATTGCTATCAGACATAATCATCATAAAGATGAGCGAAAGCAGGAGAGAAAAGGATTATAATGGCCTCTCATATGTAAGTGTGTCCTATTTTCCCTCCATATTAACTCTGTACTGAACCTTGCATGTTAGACTGCAGGATGATTCTGTTTTCTCCTTTGATTTACAGGACCATATGTAGAGAGGATGCCCAGTTGAGCACGTGTAAAACCAGCCGCTGGGATGACATCGTCACGTCTGCTCTATTGCTCATCTCTTACCTGGTCAGCCTGAACATTTAAGGCAGGAAGACCCCCCCCCCCCCCACACACACACACACACCCTCTCTCTATGTATATTTTAGAGTGCGCCTGTCTTCTCTATGTTTATCTGTCTCAGCCTCTTATCCTTTTTTCCACTCGGCAGCAAGCAATCTGCTATCTATTCATTGTACATTTGCATATTATTGTAGAGACAGAATATTTTCCCAATGTAGTCCTGCAGTCAATGTGAAGTTTTCAGAATAATGTCAAGACAACAGAAAGCAGAAAAATAACTCTGGAGTAGCTTAGACTAAATTGTTATAACACTTAAATGGAGACAATACCAAGGAGAGCCTTTATTGTTTGTATTCTTTGTATGCTTTTTTCTATCATTTCCCATATTTCTCTCCCTGCTCTCTCTTCTCATGGTGGTCCCTGTTCTGGTTGGATTGGATGTGTTAAATAGAAAAAGAAGTGTGTTTCTCTCTCATCTTTTGACAGAGGGAGGATCAAAGAGAGTCCAGTGACATTTCGGGAAATATCAGCATGGTCAGTCCCAAACTCCTTCATTCTGTCATCAAGGTTCCCAGCCCCCACGCCAACCAAAGCTGGTCCTGAGAGCTGCCTCTGTCGTGATATATCACCACAGGTTTGTGACCTATCAAATAATGCAAAGGCCTGTGACTTTGTGAGCCGTGTGTCTTTGATGCTAGCTTTGCACATGTTAGTAAAAGTGGAGATTAAGAAGAAAGTGAGGATCAAGATCTCAAAATCATAAAGGAGCAATTTAGATCCATGCTGATCTAGTCTGACAAATAACAACTTATGGTTTTTGATAAGTGCCTGCTCACAAACCCTGCAAGGAGAGGTTGTGCACCATCACGAGACTGTGGACCTCAGGTGGTAATTAGAGACAATTGTCCTTGTTTCTGTCACTGTTTCCTGAATATTGTTCATGGAAATGCAGACTTATGGGGTAACTTAGAGTACATGGTGAAGGTAGTTATCCATCAAACATGATAATCACACAGCATCATATGAGGAATCAGACAGAAGAATCCATTAGCCAAAAGCACTGGGTGTGTGTGGGCTTGAGTCTTTGTGAAATAACCCTTAGATTTGTGAATATACAATGATTTACTGAACAAGCTGTTACACACAGATAGAGAGGTGGCGAATTAGAGACAGCCTGTTCCATTTTCATGGCCACGACATGTTTATGCCAAGGTGTCTTAAATGTATTCTGTCAATCAGAGGCTCTCGGATTGGCAGAAGCTGTGGCTAAATTGCAGTCATTTGACTCCATTTTCCTGGCTGACCTTGGCCGTCATCCTTAAACTAACTCACAGGCCAAATGAATGCATTACACGGCTGTGGCCAGAGTGACGGCAGCTCCCCTTCATGGAGTAATGAATTTATATCTGCTGTCAGCAACAGTGAAGGACAGCCTGCGGAAGTCTGAGACAAGGCCATAAAATACACACAGACACACACGGACCAATGGAAGTGGATAGACTCTCTCTCTCTCTCTCTCTCTCTCTCTCTCTCTCTCTCACACACACACACACACACACACACACACACACTTTTTTCCTGAAAATATCTTTGTTCTTAAATGTACTTATGCACCATTGTTGTCTCAACAGGTTCCTTTCATTCGGTCTCTCTGCATTTCTTTCTGTCTTTTATCTCATTCACTCTATTCCTGGTTGTGTGGTGTGGTGTGCTGGATCCAGGTTGTTTTCAGAGGAGCTGTTTGTGGTAACATAGATGTGACTGCTGTTGCTGTGAGACAGAACCAACTGACTTGCAGATGTTGGACTTTTCAGCTTGTCGTTTATTATTGGCAGGAATCCAAGTTCTCAAGCTGTGATAATGGTGATCTAACAGTGTTTTGAGCTCTGCATCACGGCACGATTCAGATGAGAGCACAAGCTCATCACATACTGTCACTCACTCTCAGAGTTCAACTCACAAGTTTAGTTTGGGAGAATGTTATATTAGTAGTGATATGATCTAATCATGACCTTGAGTTTGTAACAGACCATTCTCAGAACACACAGCAGTGTTGTACTTTTGGCCTTAATGACTTGCCTTTTTTTTTTTTTTTTTTTTTTTTTTTTTATGACAACACTGACATAATTGTGAGGCATATATGTTTTGGCTATTATGTAACTTCTCTGCTATATTTTACATAATTTCTGCTATCTTCATTTTTAGATGCATTTAACAGACTCAAACAACCAGTACATTATAACCTGACATTTTAGATGATAAAAGAGCTTTGTCATTCTGACTAAATCACCAATCTCATTAGCGATTCAACAGCATGATGAGATATCAGTTCATTTAGAGCGAATGGAGCCCCTATAGATAATAGAGTCATTGCATTAACCAAAGCTGTATGGGAGTACATTCAGACTAATGGCTAAAGAGGGTGATAGCTCATAATTACATAGGTTCAAAATATCTTGAGATATACCAGTGGTGAGCCATAACCCCAAAAGTTTTTCATCAGCTGGTCCCAGGGCCATGGCATATGGGCCCTACTGCACCATTCAGTACTGCACCAGAGGTTGTTATAGTGTTACAGCCTGGTCCAGTTTGGACCACTGAATGCTCTGGCCTCTTATGACATCAGGTTATTGCTATTGTGGCTAACGTGGTTATCTCATTGTTGGTGGAGTGAGTGGGATTATGGCGGAGGCGTGTGAGGCTAGAGTGAGATGTGGAGTAAAGCCACAACAGTTTACGTTGTAATTCAATCGCAACAGGAAGAATGAAAAGGCTTCGTTCCGTAATGGAAAGAGATGCAAAACAACACTGCAGTAATCCAATTGCACAATCATACAACAGACATTTTCTGCTGGAAAAGCTGTCCATTCTTTTAGTCTCATACTGCAGAGGAGAACTGTGGATTAGCCTAAGTGGGTTTCAGAGACAGAGAGAGAGAGAGAGAGAGAGAGAGAGAGAGAGAGAGAGAGAGAGAGAGAGAGATGTATGTATGTCTGAAAGTGCATCTGCAAATATCAAAGGTATATAGATTGAACAGCACTCAATAACTGATTGAAATTTCTTCATTGTACATGAGAAGTAGTAGCTGATAAAGTGACCCATTAGTTTTGGGTTATTGATATCTGTTAGGATAGTGTGTGTGTGTTTGTGTGTATGTGTCTGATTGTAAGTGTGTATTATCTACTTCATAGATATAGCCACTACACTTGAGGGATCAAACAGTAATAGAGGCCTGGGGAACAAAGACCTCTCCACGCAGAGATACTCATTACTCCTCTGACATTTATCTCTTCTGTCAACTGTGTGTGTGTGTGTGTGTGTGTGTGCACGCACGCGCGCATGTGTACCTGTGTTTTGTACTGACACATTTGCCCTCTGATGGTCATCTCCCCAGCTCATGAGGAAATGGTTGTAACAGTAAGCAGCACCTCCAATCATGGAAAACAAAGAGGTCATGGAGAGAGAGAGAGAGAGAGAGAGAGAGAGAGAGAGAGAGAGAGAGAACTAGAGTTGTGCTGTTGCACATGCTGTCAAACTACCAGCTTGAGCTGAGGACAAAGAATTATCACCTACCCCTCTCTCCCCCTCCGTGTGTGCAAGCTGTAGAAGAGACAATTGATCAAGCACTCCCAGTATCTGTACGTGTATTTATGTTTTTATGTATGTGTCTACCTTTTTGTGGCTCCGTGTGTGCACTGCTCACACAACACACAGCCTGGATCACTGCGTCAGCTCTGAGCATTCAGCATTCACCCCTCGTTTCATTCTGGTCCCGATGTCTTCCCCTATCAAACTTTTTCTCTCTCTCTCTTTCAATCTCATCCTCTCCCCTCTTTTCCCTCTTTCTTTTGTCCTCCTCCTTATCTCTCTCTCTCTCTCTCTCTCTCTCTCTTTCTATCACTTTTCTAGCTCCTTTTATCAGGAGCTAGCCTGGGATTACTCTACTTTTATCTGAAGCCTGCCTGTTATTCTGATGTGGGTCCTCATCCTTGTCTTCTTTTCACCCTCAGTGACTCAGCGAAGGGCACTAGAGTACTTGGATCTTAAAGGATGCTGGCAAAAATTGTGCTTTACATACACACACATACACACACACACACACACACACACACACGTGCGCAGGGGCACACACATGCACACACACACACACACACACACACACACACACACACACACACACACACACACACCAATGTGTGCCCAGCTCTATTCACAAAGCTCGTCCATAACTGGCAAAGTAAAGGACTAACCTTCAGCACCAAATGAACAGCACCCAGGGATCGATGGGACTTTATTTCAGGGGCAAACAATGTTCTGAGGGTTTGTTTTATTGCTTTTTTTCTCCCTCACAGCCAAAAGAGGCTCACACATGACCCAAATAAACAGATACTTCTCTCTGCTGACACCTCAGACTGACTATCCTATCCTATCCTGTCCTGTCCTATCCTATCCTCTCCTCTCCTCTCCTCTGCTCTCTTCTCCTCTCCTCTCCTCTCCTCTGCTCTCCTCTCCTCTCTGATCCTTTTGTCAGTTATCCATCCGATGTGCCTCATCATAAACATTCAAAAGACTGGCCTGCCTGCCTGCCTGTCTATCTATCTATCTATCTATCTATCTATCTATCTATCTATCTATCTATCTATCTATCTATCTATCTATCTATCTATCTATCTATCTATCTATCTATCTATCTATCTATCTATCTATCTATCTTTTGTTAATGCAACTTTCAACTCAGCAACCTGTGTTTCTCCTTTGCTCTCTCAGCACAAACTAATGGACCACAGTACTTAACTTTCTAATGGGAGTGCACTGGCTGGATACAAGTGTTTACACAATGCTCTTCAGCCGTTCAGTGTTGCTTCACTATTTGTATAATAATAAAGACATGACTAACCATCTTGGCAATGTATATTTATGTAACCGAGTATTGTAGAGTGTCCATTTGTCATTCAAAGATGACCTGATTGCCTCGCTACCTGAATACAGACTAACAGCCTTTGAATAGAAAATAATATCTGGTATACATTGCATTTAATCCAGTTACACTGGTCAAAAGCTCTGTATGAAAGCTTGGGGCTGCCTTTTGAACCACACACTTAATGCACAGCAGGTTAATCAAATCTCAGCAGACAGGGCCTGCTTGCATTTTCTACTCTTCTTTTTGAATAGCATTGCACATATCAATAACATATCTCTAATAGTTATGGACAATTTCTGGTGGTGGCTCTTAATTATTAAAAATAATGAAAAATGAAAGAATGGCCCCATTAATCCTCTTCAGTAACATTGAGCCTGCGTGGCTGAGTCAGGCTCATGTTTGTATGTGTGCTGCAGGCCACACCTGACTGTAGTACAGCCTCTCTCTCTTAGAGCTCTGAGAGATTTCTTTCTTTCTTTCTTTCTTTCTTTCTTTCTTTCTTTCTTTCTATTTGTTTCCCTGTCTCAATGGGATGGTGTGTTGCCTCAGTTTAGGACGAGAGTGAACAGATAAGACTGAGTTTTATCAGATCCACTATGCCTGGTGGAGGGGCAGGCATCTAATTATGGCTGTATCACTGTTATCAGTCCCCATACTCATGATGGGGCTGCAGTCTCTCTCTCTCTCTCTCTCTCTCTCCTCTGTCTGTTATCCAGCCTTGTGGTAATTCAGATGGTACTTTAGCATGTATAATGGGTGAATGGGTGAGTGTGATAATCCTGCAGTAAATGCCAAAGCAGATCTGTACCATCTGAGGAGGCTGTGTAGGATGGGTTCTCACTTGCCTTTATGCGTGCCCTGGTGTTGGAATACTCTGAGTGTATAGCATGTCTCTGGTGTTGCTCATTGTTAAATAGCAGTAAAGTCCCAATTTGTCTTAGTACAAACAACATATGCTGTATGTAATTTCTTATAATCTGATCAGTGTATTTGCAAAAGACCGCCCTTGGGGACTGTTAATCAAGGTCTGAAGTGTTTGACTCCATATTTACCTCCCCTTGAAGCTTGCTTTAAGAAGACTGTGTGCTTGGAAAAGAACTCATGAGTGGGCGAAATGTTGGCAGCTAAAGCTTACTTGGTGCCAGACTAATTAAAAAGTTATACCTGTGAGGCTAACAGGGCTAAAAGTGTCCGTTGTAATTGTTTTCTGTTAGCTCTTTACTGAAACTGCCCTTAAAATGTTTCTTGCAATTTATTGTTTCATTTGAATGACCGGTGTGAATGGTCATGAAGGGAGAGACTTCAGTGCTGTGATGTTTATGCTCCTTCTATGGCATGAGAAAGCAAAACTCTTGGTCAGAGACTGCACCATCTCTGCCACTTTCTCATTCACATTTCTCTCTCCACCAGGAAACTCTACAGGTCTTGAGCAGCTCAGTGAACCATGACTTTGCTGGCACAAAATGCAAATGCTAAAGCACATGTTGCAAAACACACAACATGACTGTCATAGCGTAGGTGCAATTCTCATTTGACTACGACACGCTGGTCTAAAACAGGTTGTACTTTTATTGGTCAGCCATATACATTTTTTTACTGACTGTTGTTCATTGCTTAAATCATTACATGTAAACTACTGTGCACAGCGAGCACCATGTTTATGCTAAAGGCCAGTGTGACAAGTGTGATTCCAGTGTATCAATTCCACAGTCTTTACCACACCTGGAAAGAAAATAAGCACACATGCTATTAGCCCCTTGCCACAGGTGCAACTTATTCCTGTCACACTGATTTTACATAAGCACATAGAATGTTAAGGGTCCACACCGCACACTTGCCTTTCAATGCGTGTTTTTTTATATATTTGACCGTAATTGCGTCAACATATCGTTTTTCAATAGACAGTGGCTCCTTTTGATCTCAGTGTCGTGCCCAGTTATGCCTTTATTTCACTTTGTCACTGTTATGGAATTTCAGTGTATTTTAACATTGTGATAAAAAGATTTGCTTTTTTCCCCCCATACTTGTTTGTGCAGGACATTTATTTGTTGTATTGACAGCAGCACTTTATACACAGTCTGTCTAGTGCTGATGCAAATACTTAGCATTTTTTTGTGTTGGTGTCTCCACAATGATTGAAGGGTAATATCTATTTGTTGACAGAGTTGTCGTGACTGACTGACTTTTGACACATGATTACATTTTCGAGCATTTTAAGTTCTTTTGCATGGATGATATAATGTTGTGAGAAATGCTTTTACTGTTTTGGAAATTGCGCTTAGAGTTCTGAGAATGAGGTGAGCATTCTGGGAAATGCATCTAAGCAAGTAAGAAAAAAGTGTAATATACAAAATGAAACACTCCTGTGCCTTAGTGAAGCTTTGGGCATCAAAGCAGATAATATGCTCCTTGTGTGAACTCTTTATTGCATTTTGTTTTGTTGGTGTGTGTATGCAACTGCACCCCACCGTCCCACTATCCACCACACACACACACACGCATGCGCGTGCACACACACACACACCCATACACACACAAACACACACACACACACACACACACACACACACACACACACATACCTATACTCACACACACACACACGCACGCACACACACACACACACACACACACACACACACACACACACACACACACGTGCACACACACGCGCACACACATACACACACACACGCACACACACACAAACACACACACGCACGCGCACATACACACACACACACACACACACACACACACACACACACACACACACATACACACACTACAGAGGAGAAATGTGAGCTATGCAAATTAATTTGTTGTTGGTCATGTAATTTTTTCTTTTGAGACATAATATTTCTTTTTGTGCTAGAGAGTGCTGTTTGCTCAAGCGAATCCAGATTAAACAGCTACAGAAACACAGGCTGTCTTCTCAAGCAAAGAGAATACAAACAGCTCAGCGTTGGAGAGATCTGTCAAAACAACACCCCTCCCTTTCTCTGCCATACATCTGAATTCTGGAATGATTCAGCCAGAAAAACAAGAACAGTATGCATTTGATGCATTTATCCAGGTCACTAGAAATTCAGTCAAACTTCCAATGTTAAAAATCAAACTCTGATTGAGTATGCATGTGGATCTTTGAACTCTGAGTTGAAGTTTAAGATTCAGGAGGGAAAGGTGTGTGGGAAGTAGGAATAATGACATGTAAATGCTCTCTCTCTCTCTCTCTCACACACACACACACACACACACACACACACATACACGAACGCACGCAGACATTCCTATCTTTCTCGGAAGAAGACCAACAGGAGGATCAACCATCATAACTGAAATCTTTGATTGGAGAAAAGAGCACCAATAGTGAAAAAAAGAGTGTTGAAAAAAATAGAGTGATAAATGATTAAAAGTGCTAAAGACATCTTTGTGGTAAACATGTGATCATGAAGGAAAGAACAGCATTTCCACGTACACATACACTTATCTCTGCTAAAACTCATACTCCTACTCCATTTCAATCATGGTTGTAAACTACATCGTAATACCAGCATAGTATCTTTTATGGGTTGAAAATAGGTAGGAGCATCAAACTATCCTCGTTATTACAAGACTGAGATCCTCTTCATGAATGTCTACAGTGAGTGGAGCCCCCATAATCTCTAACCTTGTGGGTAGCGTGGTCCACTTTCAGAAAGGAGCATTTATAAGTTGTTGTGGCTGTAATTTACAGTGTCCTCTCTGTGGCAGACATCATAAACATCCATGGGTTCAACTTTGTGGATGTGCCTAACGTTAAATATACAGTAGAGTAGAGCTGTGAGATGTACATCCCTATAAAACTTGACGTTTGGTGGGTTTATCAAAGCCAAATTAATCACTGCCTTGGACATGAAGATCAGCAGCTATGAAAACCTGGTCTAGCCTTTTGTATGAATATCCCCCTGTGTGGTGCAGTGGCATGTTTAGTCGCCCCATGGGAAAGAACTATGATGGATAAAAATGGAGAAACATATCCTAGTGGGGTGTACTGTGTGAGTAAGTTATTTTGTCATGACATACTCAAGGCCAAAGGACAGATGTTTCATGTGAGCTTGTGTGTAGGTGTCCCCGTGCATACTGTGAAGTGGTAATGAGGATGGTATGATATGTAACTCAACACTAGCAGTGACGGCAGTTGGTTCAGATAATTCTCAACACTTATTTGGTTAGGCTCAAGATGGGAACTTGTGCTTCAGTTCTTACTCTTTATGACTAATTCCTGTTCACATCTCATGTTTAGTTCTTTTCTCAGAGGTCAGTGCAATAAAGGTTTTATTTTTCAATCAATTAGGATGATTTATTGTAAGCCCCTGGAATGGGCGAAGAGGACGCGCCTCATTCCTGTGTTTTATAAATGTATTTATCTTGGAGCTGTCAGCGCTTTCACAGACTTCAACTCATATTTATTCATGTCATTGTGTTGTAGAAATTACAATGGCAAATGCCTGAATGATTCTCTGGTGCGCTTTTCATTAAAGTAAATCCAGCAAAATGTGTGTGCGTGTGTGTGTGTGTGTGTGTGTGTGTGTGTGAGAGAGAGAGAGAGAGAGAGAGAGAGAGAGGACAATGGGAAGGGAACAAGGAACTATATAAAGGGAAATAAGAAAAGGTGCAAAGAGGAGCTTCAGATGAACTATGTATGTGTGTATATGACAGAGAGAGAGAGAGAGAGAGAGAGAGAGAGAGAGAGAGAGAGAGAGAGAGAGAGGGAGAGAGAGAGAGAGAGCGGGATTATGGGAGTAGGAATGGGACTTGTGAAATAGGCTGCTCTGTCAGGAGAAGTCCTCATAAATATTGTAATTGTCCATTTATAGAAGGCACAGCGTTGGGTAGTGATTGACTGAGAGTGAATCCTGTGTGGCGCTTTTCAAGGAATGAACATGAACACCTGCAAAAAAAGGTAGCCTTTGAATATGACATGTAGGTTTTCATATAGAAGATTTCTCGAGTAATGAAAAAAAATGTATGCGACATCTGCTTCCACACACCGATATTCTTCTCGGCTATGGCTGGTTGTTCAGTTTTTTTACACTCTCCACCTCCCCTGCTACATTTACATACATTTTATTGTCACTGGGCCTCATATAAAATCAGGAAATTACAGTAAACTAGGAAACCAGGACCTGCATTTTGCCTAATTGTCATAGAAAGGAGCTTTTGTTATCACTTTTCTCACCATTAACTCAAAACACACCAGGCACATCATTTTTGAATGAAAATATATGCGTTACCATTTGGCTATTTGACAGACATTGACAACATAATTTAGAATAGCGACTTGTAAAATCATCCCGTCTTAGCAGTCAATACAAGTAGATGCTCTTGTAGAGGCTTGTTTCCGTCTGGCCCTTTGTGCCCATTTGTGCAGAAGCTCCTGTTACCTCCCTCAGGAGAAGGACACAGGAGCAGCAGCAGCAGCAGCAGCAGTTTTTGCCTTGTCTCAGCCCTTTTGCCTTCGCCTTGGTCTCAGCCCTTAATTGGGAAGATTGTTTGTCTGGAGGTCCTTGTTGTTGCTGGAGAGCCAGGCTTGAGTGACCTGGTGACTGAGAGTATAATCTCACATGTTGAGCCTGGAGGAAAATGACCTGACTCCCCCTGCTAGATATGATTGGCAGCTCAATACGCTCAGAGCCAGGCTTTGCAATGGTTGTAAGTATTTGCTTTAAAAATGTATTGATTGGAGGAGGTTTTTTTATTTTTTTCCCTGTCCCAGGCCTGAGTGAGTTGTTTGTCTTTTATTGGCAATCCTTTATGGAGAAAAAGTTTGTTTTGTACGAGGGAATGAAAAGATGTGTCTCAGCAGCACTACTTTTTATAGATCACATTTTCCCTTAATAGAGAGGTCAAGCCAAACATGACAAGTGATAAACGGAAGGTTGTGAAAATAAAGAAAAAATGGTAGTAGTTATAAGGGAAAATTGATCTTTTAGTACACAAATACCGTACTGATCCTGACTAAAGAAGGAAGGCAGATATGATGCCTCTATTTCTGTACTGAGTCGTTTCCTGGGGGTGTAGGAGAGATAACATAAATTGATGCTCTGTAAATTGACTTTCAAAGTAATAGCCATCCTGTATAATCTCCATCCTGTATAATCAAAAGCATGAAATGCTCAGTGCATTTTGTGCTAATTTAAATCCCTAAGGTTTGTCATAAATTGCTTTTTGTATGAATGGACATTTTGTGTGAATATACTTAATGCACACTCACAAATTCCCATGCTTGCCGTTTGAACACTAATGAAGAGCGATTAGTTCTGAAATCAACAGAATTGGTTGAATATATTAAAATGATGATTTTTTTTCCTACCTCCTGGAAGGGATTTATCATGTGGGATTTCATTAATTTACATGATATGACTTTGATACAAAGCCATGAAGGTCCAAAAACGTAAATCTTTAATAAGATGCTAGCTCATGCATGTTTCAGTCTGTGGATGGATTGTGTTCATCTCTCTCAGCTCAGACATGTTAAAGCTCTTTGCATGTTCCACTCCACTAATGCTTGAATTTCTGCCTGTGTGTAACATAGCGTTTGGAACGCTTAAATTCAGATAGTCTGCACCTAAACCCTTCTACATCTGAACCAGACTCCAAGCTTTATTGATGTTTGCATTGCATCTCCTGAATTAAAGCTCCATTTTTGCTAATTACGGTTATTATTATGATTATTCATAGCTGCTGGCAGAGTTGGAGTGTGTCTGGGACAGGCTTGCGTTATGGTAATTTGCGGCTGTATAAGCGATAGCCTGCACAGACTCTAGAGCTTGTCTCTGCTGGGTTGGGAAACTGGCTTGGATGCCAACTGCTGCAATATTTATTAGTTTCTGATTTCTTCACAACACTGTATTTGAAACATCTAACCAATCAGTGATGACTCTTTGTGGATTGGACCGTACTGGGATCCTCTCCCTGGTGCTTCATTTAAAGCATTAGGGCTCATTATCAGATGCCGTGCTCTGGTTATTGAGGAGTAAATCAGTTCCTCCATTTCTCTAGATGGGATTTCCAAGACTTTGTCATTGTACATGTAAGATCTAGTCTTTGGAGATATTGCATAGCTCATTGATGAAAAGGGTACCATTGACATTATGCCTGGGTTTGATTCTGAAGGTTCTGGTTTCAGCCAGGAAGTGAGGACCAGACCTGGTTGTGTTTCCTGCTGATGAAGGTTTTGCAGGGGTTTTGAAGAATTTGCAATGAATTCAGTGGGAGGCAGAATACAGAATTAATTGTGTTTTATTGAAGGTGTGAAATGCACACTCACTCACCATCTCATTCACCCACTCACTCACACACTCACTCACTCTCTCACTCGCTCACTCACTCACTCACTCACTCACTCACTCACTCACTCACTCACTCACTCACTCACTCACTCACAGGATCAAGTGGAAGAACTCTTTGGTTTGAATTTAGTTCTTTAGCATTTGAGAGGCTTTGATATTAGTTCTGGTGTGGTATGCTCTTGCATTTCCTTTTTCACCATATCCTTCTCAATGTTCTTTTCACACTTAAACGTAGTCTTGCCGTTATCACTAGTGCTCAAGGTTTTCTTTAATGGTGTCAGAACCTTGAGAATCTGTATGTGCTGCATGACAGTAGCATAGTTTAAAGTGATGTACAAAAAGCTTTTATCTGAAATAATTTTGAGTGAACTTTTGTTCACTTTTTTCCAGGAAAGATGTCTGAAGAACCTTGCAGTGAAAATAACCAGAAGAACCATCTCACAGAGAAACTAAGTCTCTGAGAATTTCAGTGCATAACTTCACAATATGCCTTGACCATGAGCTTTCTAAAAAATAACTGGAGCAATACTTGTTGCTCGTTATTTCAGTCACTGAAAGTGATTGTCCAAGCATTTGACATAAGAATGTGCCATATGAAATAAATGAACAAAATTGTAAAAAAATGGAATGCACAGTGGAATGTTTTTTGCACTGTGAAGAGAAAACATTATTCTGTCCAAGCAGCTTTAACAAGATGATGATTATGATGATGATGAAGAAGATGATGACAATGACGACAACGATGACGATGACGATGATGATGATGATCATGATGACATGTATGTGTGCATGTCTGTTTGTATACGTGTCTGAAGGCTGAAGATCAGATGTATTAGAGGTTGAATGTGATGTTCATACACTATAGGAAAGCCAGCAACTTCAGCAAATCCAGTAGAGCTAATGCCAGATTCAAAGAAACTGTACGATTTCTGTTAGTCAGTAAAAAAACCTGAATGTCTGAAACTTCCAGTTCCTAAATGGTTTATTAAGAAAAGCAGGCAGAATTGCTGTCACTGTGTTACTCCTTTCTAGAACATTCCCACTCATGTGACCTTCCTGCTTCTTTTTTTCTCTCTCTATAATTTTTTTGTATCTGTCACTGGAAGACTATTTTTGCCCTACAGAGAACAGGGCACCAAGGGTGAGACAGACAGCACAACAAAAGCAGAAGAACAGCTTGCCTTTGGCTATTGGCTTCTGAATAACATCTTCACTCCTGTCCTCTACCCTCTCTTTAGCCAAGATAATCACAAATGATGGCTACTGCTTCCCTTTCATCCTCTCCACTGGAGAAGATGACTTTAATACTTTCATTTATGGAGAATAGTTTCACTTAATAGTTTTTCCTCATGGGAGTGAGAAAGTCTGAGTCACTCAGTCCCTGACTGTCACTGCAGTCAATATCTGAGACTAGCTTATAGATATCATTAGAATTTTTTAGTTATTCTATATGTTATCTATTATTCTTAATGCAGATAACATGCGCACTGGCATGTCATTTGTATGTATCAGTGTGTGTTTCCTACTGTGTAACTAAATCAAAGCTAGCAGTGTTAATGAAGTGCGTTGAACTACTCTGAACACTGGGCAGTTTTAGGACAGAGATCCTCGGTGCATTCCCACTCCTGTAAGAACAAACGCCATGCCCCCCAGTGGCTGAATCAGCTCCGAGGCAGAATTTCTTTTTTCTGTTGAAAGCCCCACTGATTTGAGATCAAAGGGATTTACGCAGTGATTACCTAACGACAGAAAAATTGAGAAAGATTTGAGTAGAATGGCTGGCTTTTGACACTACAAGGGAAATCAAATCTGTTCCACTCAATCTCTCCCCATGACTACAAATGACAACGACTATGTGTGTGTGTGTGTGTGTGTGTGTGTGTGTAAGTGGTCTCAGACATCTGTCAGCTGTTAATACTAATTGATTTGCTTTTAGATCATGGACAGACATCGTAGCTCTATTGTGTCATCAGGTTATTTTTTCAGTAGAGGTCCTGATTATGCCATTGTTGTTTGTAACAAAGAACGCAACAAAAATTCAGGCAAAAGCAACAGGAAAAAAATATTCTTCTGAAAATGTATTTCTATGCGCAAATAGAATACTGTATCATACAAACATTATTTGAACATCAATATATGAATATGTCATAACATGTTTTATTTCTTAACATTGTATTTAACAAAGCCATATTGAGCATGCCTGCCCTTTTTGTAGTAGCACAAACCATTACATCTGTATATCTACACACATTGCTTTCTCCAAATGGCAGTGAGCCTATTTTAACTGAGGAAAGGTTCTCCTGTCTAAACTGAAAGGAAATTCATCTCTTTGTTGGAACAGGATTAATATGTCATCATAGGCATCCTTCAGAATGTCTGGTTTTCTGTGGAGACTACACTATCACACATGACTTACTGTCTGCACTCCAGGGTCCAGCAGTAGACTCCATGTCACTCTGCTAAGCTCTCCTCAGTAGGACAGGATAATGTGAGTATGGAAGACACAAATACACATACAAACAGCCAAATGTTTTTGAAGAAGTTCATCACCACTGACCAAAGACCACAAAGTACAAGACTCCAGGTACCCTTCTCGCTCTTTCTCATTCGTCCTGTAGCCGTCCCAGTTCATTTGTCTTCTCAAAGTAATTTGACGTGAATATGGGAGCACTGCACTTTTCATCTCCTCACTCTGTCCTTTAACTTTATTTTCCTTATTTTTGCCGTTTTCAAGCAAAACCTTGAAGCTCTGAACAAATGAGCCGAGAGTGGTGAGTCAGCCTAGTGCTTTATTTCCCAGTCATTTGTGAGGAGCAGAAGTGATGTGGAGAGTGGACTCTTGTGTTAGTGACAGGGGCTGCTGTGTTCAGGCGGCACAGAGGACGAAGCCTTTAAAAAAAAAAAAAAAACAGTAGATGATGCTGAATCTTAGGCATACAGACTGAGACCATACATCAAATTCCTCTTTTAAAGTGTTTAGAAAGACACAAGCCATTTGTTATGAGCCTTATTTTCAACAAGTGAGGAAATGTCACTTGGGTAAAAACACAAAATACAAAGATTAAAAATCAAACCAAACCAAACATTGTTTTCTCTCCCAGGCAGATTTCTCTGACATAAGCCTCGCTCTCACTCTCACTCATTATCTAAGCTGCTCATCCTAATTAGGGTTGCGGGGGCTGCTGGAGCCTATCCCAGCGCTCACAGGGCGAAAGGCAGGGAAACACCGTGGACAGGTCACCAGTCCATCGCATGGCAGACACAGACAAACACACTCACACACACATTCATACCTAGGGGCAATTTTGTGTCTCCAGTTTGCAAAGACCTGCATGTCTTTGGACTGTGGGAGGAAACCGGAGCTCCTGGAGGAAACCCACGCAGACACGAGGAGAAGATGCAAACTCCGAACCCAATTCAACTCCTGCTGTGAGGCGACGGTGCTACCCACTGCGCCACGGTGCCCTGACATAAGCCTCTCAAAGGCAAATCAGCAGACCTGTGATTGAAGAACATTAACCCCATTCTCTCCTGGAAAGTCACATTTCCTCTATCCTCAGGAATTAAAACCTCAACCCTCCAGTTCCACCGATTTCTATGTTATGGCAAGTTTTTCTTATATTAAAACAATAAGGAAGAGATTGAAATTACAATCTCTCCTCGTTCCACGTCTGTTGATGGTCTTTTTGGGTCCTGAGTGCTGCTTAATATGTGTTAATAAGCAGGCTGGAGCTACACTCACAGAAATGGCAGTAACACCATGCAAGCCAATATCATCACCAGCTCTGCCCAGGGGATTTGCCTTTAATCAGATGCCATGTTTGATTGCTCGCTTTTTAAGGCTCTTTGGGAAGTGCTGTTTGTTGCCTTCATGCCTTCATTACTGTAACTGCTACTAGGATATTTATGACTGTAAAGAGATGGCATGTGTGTGTGTGTATGTGTGTGTGTGTGTGTGTGTGTGTGTGTGTGCGTGTGTATGTGAGAGAGAGAGAGAGAGAGAGAGAGAGAGAGAGTTTGAAGACAATTCCCAGCCCTACACTGAAGACAATTCCCAGTGCGGCCATCAGAAGGGCAGACTTAATGTTGAGAGTGCGTGCTCAGACACATGATGCCGCAGCACCAGCTTTGGGTCTCCTGCACTGTCCTTAGTATCAGTACAAAACAGCTCCCTGTGAGCAGATAATGCTCTAAGCTTGTAGATAACCATGTTTTCGATAACAATGTTCTTTGTTGAGATTTAAAATGTTCCTTAAGAGGCAGAGATGGCCTCACGGGTGTTTATGTTTCCTCAGGGTTGTCAATTGTCTCTAAGATGGTTAAGTGACACTGGATAGATCAGAAATATAGATGCTATTTAAATGTGATGTCCCTCATATGTTTAATGCATGGGAAAGACTATATTACGTGTGTACAGCCACTGTATATTTTGTGATTGTTATGGAGAGTGGATTGTGGAGAAGCAAAAAATACACTCAGTAAAGTCTCATTTTCGTCTTGATCAAATAGGAAGAAAGGAGAGAGAATTTGGCTTGAAACACTTTAGAGTTTATGTGATCAGTTCACACTGTGTCAAGCCCAGTAGTGGGGTTTGGCAGTTAAATCACACTGTTGTACACTTTAACATCTGACTTGGTGAACACCAGCACTACTCGTGATTTGGCTTTGACTTTATCTCTTTGACCTTCAACTTAACTGGACCTAAAGCTGATAAGTCTAGACAAGTCCAATCCCCAGTTTCTGCTTCATTGGTCCATAAATTCTTTGCTGTTAACAATGTGGTGTATTGGACCGTTCGGCATACATCACCTTGATGAGAAAAATCACACCAATTTATTATGTCTGAATACTAGCATTTTATACACCCATACGCTCTAATTAACTTTATACCACATAGGAGGTATAATATGTGTTGGGGTATAGCAGAGAGACATGAGCTCATAAAAGAAGAAAAACATTTCAAAACAAGGTTTTTCCTAAAAGTACTAAAAGTTAATTCATGAATTGCTGATAAGACTTAGGGAGTTGAAATGCTTGGACTTGCAGGACTTGACTTGGACTATGTAGCTTGGGACTTTGGACTTCTCTATTGTTACTTTTTTGACAGGTTGTAATAGAACATAATTATCTCACAAGTAGTGTTGTATTCATTATGTAAGTCGCTCTCTGTGAAAGCCTCTGCTGAATAAATAAATGAATGAGGCTCTCACACTGGTACACTTCCCTCATATTCTCCTAATGGTGAGCTCTTCTTTCTCATTTTTTTCACAACTGCTTTGCCTAATTTATCAGAATAGGGTTTCAGCATGCAAAACTCACAAGTCACAAAATGGTGAACTGCTCATTCTGGGACGAAGAGCTCATCCTGCATGCAGCCAACTGTGTCAAACAGTTTTGACAAGTCCGGAAAAGTGTCACCACGGCAACAAAACATCAGCTATTTTTGTCATGGAGATACCATGGAGTTTTTTCTGTATTTTAAAATAACATTGTCAGTATCTAAAAAATGCTGTCAAACACAAAGTAATTCTGATCAAATGAGAACACAAAAGGGTCAACTGGCTATGTTTAGATAATCCATATTTCAGTTAGTCAGTGTAAGTCAAATTGATTTCAAAGTTATTGATCGAATAGAAATGGCAGGTTATGACAGCTCTTTTCTCAGTTTTAAATAGATCGCTGGAAACAGGAGCTGTTGTGTAAGAAGCAGGACTGGAGTTAGTCAACAACGCGTTCAAATGGAAGATGTGGGAATGGAAGGTAGAAGGGATACACTGGATTTTTTTCCCCCAAGAACCAGAAAAAATTGTTGCTGTGATCTCTGAGCAATGCAGCGAGTCAAAAATATCCATGAACAATATTCTACAGCCCTAGCCTCAGCTACAAGTGGAGCCAATTAAGTAATCTGGTCACAACTCTATTTAAGCCTAAGCCCAGCCACATTCCTGAAAAAGACAGGCAAACTGGGTTGGTAGTGCTCACTTGCACCTCTCTGAAGCCCAGGTAGAGCCCTGTTCTACTAGATGCTTCAAGGAGAATTTCACATAGACCTCTCAAGGAGTAAAATTTGTTTAGTTTTCATCCTCTTCCCCTTCCCTATACCTCATCGATAAATTCCTTTCTGTCAGGACCGAACATGTCTCTTTACCAATCTCTTTTGTTACAAATGCCTGTCCATGTGTTGGGCTGGCTCTTGTCTATGTATAAGGGAGTTCAGGGTGATGCCTGGACTGGTGTTTCATCTTGGTGATTAGTTTTTGGACAAAAAAAAATTGATTCCTGTCAGGTGGCTGTGAAGAGCAGACAAATACATGAACAGGTTTAAATAGGGATGAGAGATGAAGGAAGTGAGAAGGAGGAGGTTATCTGTTGTGAAGTTGATCTGTTCTGTTGTGTGAAAAGATTGGTGATGTTTTATGCAATCCAGGTGGAAGATAGAGTGTGTTGAGACATTCTGTTTTAAAGTAGCTTGTTGAGTTTGAACTTGAAGGGAGAGGTGATGGAGCCCAGGGTTTATGTGAACTCCTTTTCTGAATACAATTTAGCTAAATAATTATTCTTCCTTTTCTGGTGCCAAGTGTCTGAAATCCTCAAATTGCAAATGAGAGATAAAGAATCTAAGGATACGGTAAGCTTTGATACCGACTTGTTTTGTAACAACTGGTCAAGAAAGAAAGTAGAGGAACTTCATGGTAGGGAGTGAACTGAATGACTTTACATGGATAAGTTTAACATTGCTGAACCTTTTTGACACCTAAGAAGGACAGCAGCTTTGACAGCATGGATCTCCCACAGGGTAGTAGAATTACTGGGGAAGCTGACCTTCTTTGAAGTCAAACAGGAGGAAAACCAGGGATTTTTCAAAGTATCCATTAACACCAATTGATGGACTTGTGCAGTAGAACCGAATATCCCTGGGGCAGGGGACAGCATCACTGTGAAAAAAGAAAATAATCCCATTCTAATTACAAAAGTGGAAAATCTAGAGGCAAGGATGGGTTTACATGAGATCATACCATAGGTTTTACAAAGGGTGCCCATGCTGTGCAGAGAGTGAACAGGTGAAATGATGTTGAGAATGTGAGAGAAGAAAGAGTAGCCTTGGGGGGATGATACAGATGGCACAGTTGACATGGCCTGGGAGAGAGACATAGTTCTGCATGGTGCAGCTGAGCAAGATGTAGCTTATCTATGATGTTGAAATTTAAAATTGAAATATTCAAGTGTAGCTGTTAAAGTAAAATAGATTTGCACATGGTAATGGAATTAAGGCTTTGTGTTTTATTCACCAACTGTTTTAAGCACCCCTCAAGCAGACAGCAATGCTTAACATGGACTTGAGTTTTGTACCCACGCTCTTTAATGAAAATGTTACTTCTAAAAATTTGTGTAAAAAAATATTCTTGACATCTAAGATCAATCTTTAGCAGGATAACAGGTGCAGATAACAGTGGACAGAAATTTATTTTCAGACGGGCCTCAACAAAAGTGAGCGGGCATGACTTTCACTCACGGTCCATCACTAGCCTACACATTCTATATAACCTACTGCTAAACTGAATGACAGGTCAGACACCCTGTGTCGCAACTGTAGCGTACTCAATAACCAAGCCAGTCCAGTCGTCCATTGTTTGCACTGAAACGGAATATGTAGTAAACTACAAAATACTGCCGCATTTTTATTCATCAAGCACACTTTAACCAGAAGTAGCGTAAAATGCATGGCCTGTCACAACAAACGCACAATATTATGGTGTCACAACACTAGCCAGGTTTCCATCCAACTATTTAATGCAAATTAACGCTTACACTTCGCATCAAATCTTTTAAGTCACGTATGAAATCTATTCGCTGGGAAGAGGGGATTGGCAATAAGGGTAAAATGAGAATGGTTGACTGGAACAGGTTAAGTGGTTTGTTGCGATTTTACCACGTATTTTCGTTAAAAATGCCCTAGACAAGTTTGAAACCCACAGCTTGAAACCCTCCCGCGATGAGGAGAGTGTACATTTTAAATCTGTATAATACAGTTGATGGAAACGCGCACAGACATTTCCTCAGCTGAATTTTCATGAATGCCCTTAAACTATATCAACGCGTTGGGGTGAAGACCAGCTTCGGTCTCCCGTTGAAGGTTTACATCGCTGGAACTATAAAGTCAAAATCAAAGTTGTTAATTGGCTAGTACAGATGTCAGTCAAACCCATTAAGCATTATACAAATAAAAAGCGTTTGTGATGATATTTTAGTTATCTTGTCAACCAGCTTAACAGATGATAACGTATTATTTTTTAGTATTAAATTAAATAATTCCATCCCAGCTTGGCGGGTTTATGAATCCCTTGGCCGGGCCTATACGCCTGTCAGTCCGTTGGCTACGCGCCTGCCAGGTAAGATTGTTTCAGTGTTAATCTTACTTTCTTACACCAAATTATTTGCTATGCAAGTGTTGCTAGAAAACACTGCTTTGGTTTTTTGAATATTTGTCTGCTTACTGAATCTATCAATGTGTAGTGACCCGAAACATGGAAAATAAGTTGCATAAATGTCAGACAGGAAAATCAAAGAAACTTGTTTTACTTGCTCTTAAACAGCTTGCTCTTATAAACACTATTCACCAGATCAATATGTTTTAACACTGCAGAGACACAACTGATTGTAAAGTGAGTGTGTTTGTGTGGATGCAGTCTGTGTGTGTGTGTGTGTGTGTGTGTGTGTGTGTTTGTTGTCTTTGAATATATTTGTGTTTGCATTTTGGTTGAGTACTGATATGTCTTTGTAATTTTTGTGTGGACAAGGGAGTTCCAAGGCCCAAGGTCTGAGTTTGTGTGGGTGTATGCCTGTGTGGGTCTTTGTGTTTGTGTGCACCTTTGTCTCTTTGTAAAGATGCCCCCGTCACTCAATCGACTGACAGACAGAGAGGAAATCGTTTCTGTCACTAGCTGACTAACACAATAGACAAAAGAAAGTGCCACAGGAGGCCGGAGGTCCATTCAAACCACAGTTCAGCTCATCCAGGGCAGTCTGACCAAGAAAACAAGAGTGCTCTCCCACACTAAAAACCATCACTTTTACGGGCTGTGCAGACAAAGCCCAGAAAGAAGACCCGCACATAAATACTGTAACCCCCCCATGTTGGAAAAAAGCATTTGGTATAATATGTAAATAAAATGCAAATCTCTTGATGGATAATGATATGTAAGTCTCTTAATGAAAGGGAAAAAAATAGGGAGCAAAGATATGTAACACATCCACATTCATTGTAAAGCACTGTCTCAGAATGGGAAATTTAGCACAATGGCCATGTTGACTTGCCTTAGTTTAAGAGATGGAGCGTAAGACTCAATAGGATGATTTTACCATAACAATGGATATGATCCATACGCATGATTCAACCCAGTTGCATGTTTGTATGAAATAATCCATAACATTTACAAAGAATAGACATGCTCCCATTCAGTGAAAGTATAGTCCCAAAGGGTTTTGAGCTGCTTATTTAAAAAGAGTAAAAAATACATCATGGATGTACACTCACTGGCCACTTTGTTAGAAACACCTCCCTTTTTGGTACATCTTTCTCAGTGTGCAGTTAGAGACCATGGCCCATCTGTTGCCCTGTACATTTTCTGTGAGCTGTCCTCTAGCTCTTCATCAGCAGTTAATCTCTGATTTCACATATTGACCAACAGCAGCCCTGACGTGTGTAAAATACCCTAGCAATGCTGCTGTGCCTGACCAGTTCTTTCTAGTGTGTCACCAACTACCATGCCACTGCCATGTTGGTGTTGCTGCTGGTGGAGGATGGCCTGTCACTCTAATAAAATCCAGATAACACTGGTCTTATGGTGAAGAACTGAGAACTGATGAACTGGGTAGATGGTGGCTGACAAATTGTGTATGGTAGTAGACGGACGACAGTCTGTAACTGTGCACCTTTAGTATATAGTGTACATATAAGGTTAGTATACCTCACAAACTTGCCAGCTAGTGTAGGTCCAAGGTAAGTGTTTCTAATGAAGAGGATGGTGAGTGTATGAATTCCCCCCCAAGCCCTTCCTCACAGACAATGAACAATATACATCTGGAACATTCACACACACACACACACACACACACACACACACACACACACACACACACACATGCACACATGAAGACACAAATGTCTAAAGTAGATTACTTAATGTCTCTTTGATGTCATCTGATGAATTAGTTGCTTCTTTTTCACTTACACTGAGACTGAGGCTGTTGATTTCCCATTTAAAGCGAGAAGAGAAAGCCCTTTTTCCACGTGTGAAGTGTGTTGTTTCCTGAGAGCTGCTAATGAGGTTTAATCATTTCATGGGTGTTATCAGGAGAAAAACATGTCTCTTCTTATGACTGCAGGTGCTGCTGTCTTTCTTTGTCATTGTGGGCTGCTGATCCTCAGCATTTTTAGGTGTTTATTTAAATAAATTGCAAGCTTCAGGAAATTTCCAACACACCTGTTTCACACTGAACATTCCTTTTGTTGCATTTACATTATGCATATACATATACAATGCTCTTTTTGTTTTGTACACTACAATTTTCCGGAGAAAATTGGCAGGAATCCTTGCCATGCTTTCTTTCTTTCTTTCTTTCTTTCTTTCTTTCTTTCTTTCTTTCTTTCTCTCTCTCTCTCTCTCTCTCTCTCTCTCTCTCTGCCTATTTCTCCCAGTTTCAAGTATCTCAGTCTCTTTCAGGGAAGCATATATTCACCAACTAAACATTATCTTAGTGAAGATAAGGAACGGTGTCGGATACTGGGACTGTCAGCTCTTATTGGACTGTCTAGCAGTGTCAGCTTGGCTCCAGAATGCATCTGTTTCACACGCTCTGAATGCAATTAAAATGTTGCAGGAACAAGAGAAGTCCTTGAACCTTCATATCATTGGCTCTGCTGTTGCCATGGTGCTCTTGACAACCAGAATGAAGCCTAGAACATTCCAAAGTAGAAGAAAGAAATTCTTCCATCATTGCTTTAGTCAATTCGTTTTCTCAGAAGACAATGTTATATCTCAAATGACTTTTTGAATCAGTATGAATCAGTACTTAATGGCTCTGTGCATGGCTTATTCCATTGCAATATTTGTATTTTTTCTAAAATACTTCCATAATGAAAATCCAAAAAGTGATAGGACAACTTTAATGCTCTAATTCCGCACGCACTTGGCCAGCTGATCTTTTTCACATTTATTATGTGAAGTCAGAGGTGTGTCATGATGCAACAGCACAGGCAGACAGAGATGTCGTGATGCCAAACGCCATAACATCTTGCTGTGATAGAGGCCTGTGACCCCTGTTCTGGTCTGGTCTGGGAAACTGTGTTCTCTCTCTCAGCTGCTTTATGGCCTCTGTTAGCCGCTCCATCACTAGGCAGGATGGTAGTGAAATGGCTGCCAGGTCCTGCAGCACCTCTCAGGACTCTCTGCAGGTTGTGCTTCGCCCGACTGGATGAGACTGTTAATTGAAAATGGCGAGCATATTCTCTCTGGCTCCTCTCCTGTCCTGCTACTCCATTATCCAGTGTGCCTCTGTCTGAGTTCCTGGCCTTGTGCTGTAAATCGTTATCTGTGTGTGTGAGGCTCCTCTGGGCTCTCTGAGAGATAGGAGGCGTCACAGACCCATGGCCAGGGGCCTTTGAGGGAAGCCAATCCTGCTCAGGGAGGTTCAGATTGGGTTGGTGATAGATCTTCGGCTATCCATCATTTTGATTGACGTGTATGTTAAAGAGGAGCCTGACAAGAGTTTGGTGTAGATGAGAGAGGTTAAAGGAAATCTGTGTGTGTGTGTGTGTGTGTGTGTGTGTATGTGTGTGTGTGTGTGTGTGTGTTTGTCAGAGTCAGATTGTATGAAGTTTTTATTGGACTGTATTGGAAGTCTGAATAGAGTATGTCCATGCAGTGCCAAGCATTTCCTTCTGTCATTTCCTGCTCTTTTATGTCTATCAGACCATTTTGTGTCCAAATTTTCATCAATGTACACATAAGGTAGATTTCCTAATGTACAGTTTGTGTGTTTTCTGCATGCTCATATTATTATATGACATAATGGCATTCTCAAAATGAACTTAAACGTATTTTTGTTTTGCATTCATCAACATTCAACCTGTCATTTGACTGTCAGGCCACTCTCACTTGTCTAGAATTCATATTTCAAATTTATTTTTTAATGAAATGGTGATTTAATACCACCATTATTTGTTGATCCCTTGGCACTAACATGACTAACTTTAATATCTTTTAGGGAGTATCCGGGTCTCGCCTTTACATATTCTTCTTAAGAGCTCCCTCGACATCTCTGCATGACATCTTTACTACTCAATGTAATAATTATCATTTTATGTTAATACAATATTGAGTCTGAGGGCTTGAGTCATTGTGGGGATCCTGCTGTGTGTAGTTGTGTTTAAGCGTATCTGCTATTGTCACATGCCTCTCCTGGCAGTGCCGTTCCTCACGTTGGCACACCGAGTGCCCGTACCTTCCTCATAAACTCCCTGCACTGGCACTTTCTCTAATGTACTTTACTTTTATGAACCATTACCCTGTCACAGCTCTTAGAGGGTTCAACCACTTTGTCTCCAGCCAACTCAGAGCCGTTTCTCGTCGCATCTCTCACAAATCAAACATTTCCCTGCCACCATCTCCGCTTCATGACACCCCACTCCATCTGAGAGGTGAGTGAACCAGAGTTCACCATATGCCTGTGCAAACTCCACTCAGACATCTGAGAGCTGGGGATAGCTAGCAAGTATTCAGAGAAAAAAATACATTCTTTGAAGCTCGTGTTTTTGAGTTCCTTTGTTAGCTGCTACGTACTGTCTATGTTTGGAGCCTGTGTAAGGAGATTTGATGTTTTCCATTTTATAATACTGTGCAGACATTTGTCTGTGAAAAAAATGAATGGGCTCTCTGTGCTATACTCCCAGTCATTCCTTTTGGTCCTCCTTATAATAGTTCTAATATCATATGACCTGTTTAACTTTATATACAAGAGCGTTTCTGGGTTTGATCGTGTGATCACAGTAGTTTACACCGTCAGGATAACTGCTCAGCAGAGTTGTATCATTTGATAAATAAGGTGTGTTGTGGGACCTCTTCTTCTGGACAGGTTTTATTCCCAGATCATGACAGAGAAAACACTCATCAATCTGGTTTGTTACTTTTTGTCAAGAAGAATAGGAATTACATGAAATGCACATTCTGCATGTAACTTAAAAAAAAAGTATAAAATGAATGAAACTGATAGAGAGAGAGAGAGAGAGAGAGAGAGAGAGAGAGAGAGAGACAGAGAGCTCTTTAGTATATTTCATTTATTATATCTCTGTTGCATATGACAATATTTTTTCTATATTATTATTATTATTAGTAGTAGTAGTAGTAGTAGAAGGCAGGATATTCATTCATTACATATATCTATACCCACATCCATACAATCTCTAAGCCAGACTAACTCAGAAGAGGAGATCCTGGATTCCACTTTGCCTTTGTCATTACTGGTTTATGGAGTGGAGCTGTGAGTCACTACACTTGGAGAGCTATGGATTTCTGTGCAACAGGTACATGTCCTGCACTTTACTAAATTATGTATCACAGGCTTCTCAGACTCTCTAACAATGATGCACAGTCTATATAAAAGTCTGTACAAGACCCAGACAGTGCCCTGTGTTAGTTGTGTTACCATGTCAACACTCTGTATTCCCCTGGTGATGTGACTGAATTTTTTTTAACTATTTGCTAAACTGAACTGTGCTTCATTTTATGCAGTAAAATACTGACTGCACAGCCCATCACAGCAGCATACCGCTCTCATGTTGCAAATAATGTTCTGTGCATGGCAATGTCTTCAGTATTGCTTCCCTTATATGGGGAAATATTTGCACCTAAAACAAGTGTACACACTCACAGCCAGCAGCAGGGATCCTCAGTGCAATAACACATACATGGCTCTAATTATTATAAATAGCGAGAGAGCAGAGAAGTGACTAATCTTAGTCAGTGTGATGAATGGTGTTATTGTTCAGGAGGCAGAAATTAGCCTGCAAAAGGGGCTCAGTGTGTATTTGCTAAAGTCAGTCCTCCTCAATGCATGCAGAGAAGTTCTCTCCACCCCCTTCTTTCTGACACTGTGTGTGTGTGTGTGTGTGTGTGTGTGTGAAAGTATTTTCAAAAGAAAAAGAAAAAAAAAAAAACTCTAAAAAACACACATGCCCACACCATAAATCTTAATTACCTTTTACAATAATTGAGCCTGGCTGTAAACCTGGCTTTGCTTACTCATTGCTAATACGTTTAGTAAACTGCTCAGTAAGTTTATGGATAAGTATGGGTGTTTTCATATTTTTGAGTGTGTGCCTATAAGATTAAGTTTGTTGTCTTTGTATAGTTTTTTTAGGACTGAATTTTAAAAACATAGAAAAGGGTTGTTGCTCTGATTGCAAAGTGATTCAAATATGTACTAAAAAGCTAATAGTGGATTATGTCAAACAGCATCCATTCAATAGAGAAATGAAACGTCTGTTTATTTCTGTTACATTCTTTTGTTTTGGCTCAGCTAAAGCTCTCAAATTTGCAATGAAATGGGAACAAGACAGTGAGCACAAGAAATAATGATGTCTGCCAAGAGTAAATTAGCTCCTTGGTTTATGTTTTTGTCAAATGCCACTTATTTGCATTTAGTGCTAAAATATTGATTTCAGCCTGAAATTTGTAAATCAATTGGCTTAGCGTGTCTCTAATTGGTATATTGGATTCACTGCATTTGATTAAGTTGTAATGCATTCTATTATTGCCCCTAACTTATAATGAGTTCCCAGCGTGTCTATGGCTTGCCTAGCTAATGAGACAACATGCAATCATAGTTCCCTTCAGACTAGAAACCTTTTAATACAGCATTCGGCACTCACATCTCAATTTATCACAGAAAATGGAGGCATTTTAAACCTTAAGCTCGGAGTGAACCTGAAGCACGAGGTTATTATGCTTGCCTGGTTTCTCAAGGTTACATATTTATAATAGGGTTATATCAAGCATAGTCTGAAAGCACATTTAAGTAACTGGTCCAGACACATACTGATACATGCACTGAGTCAAGGAACAGTCTTGTTAGTTCTGCCCTCACTCTGGGAAGAGGAGAGATATTTTTAATGATCAAGAGCAGTAATTCTTGAATGCTTTTTCCCTGTGGTGTAGGCAATACTTAGTTGAGTGTGTTGAGTTGAGTGAGCATGGAAAACAGATCCTTTCATGAGCATCCTCGTGTTATGTTTTCTTGGAAATTTTCAGCCATGACAAAATGCATGTACTCTAAACGTATATTCTTGTTCAGGTATGATTTCTTACTTTTCCTTGCTTATGTGCAATGAATCTGATCCATGTCCGATGAAAGATAGCGAATGAATGATGTGAAGGAAATAAAACATGTTAAGGTTTGCCCCCCACCTCCCTCCTTTTCTGGCAGTTTGGAATGCCTATCTTATAAATCTCTCCCTCACACAGCTGGTGAGTGAGGCTAGTACTCACTCCCTCAGACCAAGTGTAAAGCCATTCAGTAGTTTCTTCTACATTATCAGTTTTTCTGTACCATCAAGAAACATGGCATGCTTCGAGGAGAGTGCTGTTTGTTTGATTCTATTGCCATCTACGTAGGCACTTCAGTGTCAGTGACAACCACCACTGAGTGATAGGGCCCATGGCTGACTGGCCCACCCAAGCAATATGGTGTAAAAGGTAATAATCATCTGTGTTTATTAAGGTTGTGAAATTGTACAAAGACCACTGTCTGTAAAGCATCATAATTTCAGATTGAGCGTTTTGTGAGCAGGATTGTATTTCCTGATACTGCCAATAAATTCACCCTAAAGCTCAAACAGTTCTTTCCTGAAACTTTATAATGGCCAGTGGTTTTTCTCCATCATTAAACAGTGCCCTAACATACCTCACCACTTGGGAACCTGAGAGATTTTTTTTATTTTTTTTTAATTATTCTCTAACAAATCCGCAGAGTGGTGTCAGATATCTCTGCTGGCTGTGGGCTCACTCTCTCTCTGTCTTATCACCCTCTCTCACACCCGTGGCAGGCCACCACACTTCTCCAGAGACAGACACAGAGAGACTGATCACAGGAGATAACCTTTAAAGTCAGCTGAGCAGAGGGGGCAGGCGCTGCAGTTTGATGCCAGGGAGGAGAGACTGTTGGCATGCTTCCACTTTGGGGTGGCTGCCTGTCCTCCTCACAGCCCCAGTATTTGGGTTCATTCCAGGTCAACACATCCTCGCCCTTCAGCACTCAATCAGAACACTGCTAAAACTAGGAGGATTATCATATATAGTGCTCTACACTTCACTTACCAAGGCTGTGGGCCACAGTGGCAATGGGCACTGAATACTACTCAAGACTTCTACTCAGAAGTTTGATAAGTAAATGCTCATGAAATCTACTCTAATTCTTCACACATCGCAACTACGTTTCAATTCCCTCACTGCTTCAGTGGCCTTTTTTTTTTTTTTTGCGGCGTTCACACTGAGAAAAGCATAGCCCCTACACTGCCAGTGATGGGACTCAGTTGGACTATATGGGTGCCTCATCTGAGTGGCTCAGTGGGCCGTGTTTTTCTCAGTCAGAGTTATACCGGCCTTGTTTGTTTTTGAAACACAGGTCCATCTGTCCTCTCTTGCCCTGTGGGCATTGAGCATTAAACACCCATGGTGCGCAACTCAACATAAACCCATCCCTCTCTCCATTTTTCTGCCTTCCTTCACCCCTCCATTTCTCTACATGCTGGGGGTTAGGTGGCAGGCATCAATCACACACACTGCTTTGTTGCTCACAGGGCTCGCAGTAGGAGATGGAGGGAGAAGGGTCAAGGGAGCGGTAGATGCTCCAAAATGCATCCAAACAGGAAAGGGAAGAGCTAAAAAACCCAGGGAGGACAACAGGTCAATATATAAAACCTGCTTCTTGCCCCCAGGGCTCAGTGTAACAAGACATCTGTCTCTTTGTCTTTGAAGGTCCAATCTTGTTATATCTGGTGTCCCTTCTCTCTTCCATGTCCAGTACAATGGCTTGGCACAGGACGTTGTAGAAACCTTACTCTAGATAACGTCCTACAGGGAATAGGAAAACAAGGGAGAATTTGTTTCTTTCTCAAAGCATTTCTGCATGTGTTTAGATTAAGGATGTTAAATGTTATACAGTGAAAATGATAAATTATAAAATGGTAAAATGCAGACACAATCAGATTTTGCTTAGGATCTGATATATCATTTACAGAAGAGCAGAGTAATCCTCTATTGCTTCATTTTCCTGATAATTAAGCGTTTAGTGATTGTTTAATGCAATATTATTTATGTTGATCTTGCCTGCGTAGACTTTATTTATGCAGTTTCCTTTTTTATGCAATGAAGAATTTGGTCATTTAAAAAGCTTTATTTTCTTAATGGAGTTTCTGACAGATTGGCGGTCTTTTGCATAAATAGATACATAACTAAATACATGAAAAATGAATTCGTAAACCATTTCATTACTTGATAATGCATGAATTTTGTCAGTGTTGCTGTAAGCTAATTGCAATTGTCAGTTATTCAGTCTGCGGGACTGTTTCAGACAGCATATCTGGTGAAGCATTTTACAAACAACTTGGCTCAGTTTCAGAGATAAAGCGTGTGTGAATTCAGCTCTGATAGCTAGTGATGGCTCATTACTGGAGCTTTGTGTGGCACAAGCACTTTCTATAGAGCACTAATGACACTGGTAAAAGCTAACACACACACCCACACACATACACACACATGCATGCACGCACACACACACACACACATATATTCATACACACACTCACAAACACACACACACACACACATTCACGCATGCACGTACATAAAACATAGAACAAACAGGACTCAATCAGTTCCTCCTTGTGATAATACGAGAGCTAAAGCAGAGGTAACAAATGCACAGGTGAATCTGAAGTGTGAATCTGTCAGGCAGTGAGAGGCAGAGAGAGAGAGAGAGAGACAGAGAGACAAAGAGAAACTGTACAAATTCCATGAAGAATAACATCTCTCAACATCTCTTAACTATAAGATGTTTGCTTGAAAACAGATGACAGAGATAGAGAGAGAAACGTTATGTTCTGTTTTCTGTGAACATTTTGGGTTTTTTTTTGCACTAACAGTTTGAGAAAAAATCGACTGGTGACCGTGTGTGGGTACCCTGGGGTCCTGTCAATACTTTGCTGTGTTGCTTCTCTGGCTTATGACCAATTCAATTATTTAATTACCAGCATCACTGCGATTCAAACAGCCACTTTTTGCAACTCAATTCAATTTCCTGGCCTTGCCAATGCCTTTTTGAAAATGCCATCCAAAACAAAACCAGGCCAGATTCATTTGTGGCAGATCATGCTATGAAGCCTGGCAGACCCACCGACAATCCTCCTTCCCCTCGATGAAGAAGTAAACTAGTGTAATTGACTTTAGCAGGTTTTTGCTTTTGGGCAGGGGGGTTACTGAGCATTTTTCCTGCAGCAAAACAAAGCTTAGCCCAGACAGAAGGCCGACGTCGGCTCCAACTCGATGAGTTGCGGTGTTCTCACTCTCGGGAAATTAATGTAAGGTGTGAGTTAACAAAAGGCCGAATTTATTTTCATATTTGTTCACTGAACCCCTAAATGATGTTCTGAACTCTATCAATATCACTCCAGCGGGATGAAATGGCCGTGTCACTAATTGTGCCTACACCTGTCCAGGGGCTCAATGGGCAAAGAGTTAGCAACAGCCTTGGTGGCCATTTCTCATGTACCAGCGTGTGGTGTGCTCATTATCCATTGCCAACCAAACTACTCTGCATCTGCCAAGGTTACACAGGCACCCACCTCATCTCTCAGGCACACCACGACTCTCTGTTAGGCCTGATTTGGCAAGGCTAGATTTAATCAGTTTGACATATGAATTGTTCTTATCTCTGACTAATTGTACTGCTGCAGATGTCACTTTTAGATTCGCAGGAACTGGTGCCATCACTCGGTGTAATATATTTGGTATCGGTCAAATGATTACGGAGAATTGAGGAGGTCTTGCATATAATATAATAGGCTGTCAGAGTTGGACAGAAAATCTTGTGGTGCGGTCCAATTTGTGCTATCTATTTAGGGCTCTTAGGTTTTCAAGTTCAGTGATCCTTTGGGGTTTCTTTTTTGGCTGCGTTCTCCATCTGCTCTCTCTCTCTCTCTCTCTCTCTCTCTCTCTCTCTTTCTTCTTTTCTCCCCTACCTCTGTGTTTGTTTGATGATCTTAATTGCAGCTTGGTGTGAGAGAAGCAGGCTGGAGAATCATTTCCTTCTGGGGTTTAAATTTGCCTGTGTCTCTTTGACCTTCCCCTCTGTGGTACATGTTTTTTTTCCCCCCAAGATCCATAATACATAATATCGCCTTTTCTCCATGTCTCTCTCTCTCTCTTGCTCTCTCTGTGCATATTTTCAAATTCATGGTCATGTCTTTTTATGACTGTAGTTAACATCTAGTATATGAATATATTTAAACTAGGGTGTTGTAAGTTAACCTACTGTGGTTTAATTGATGTCGTTACATAATAGTGTTTGGTTGTGCAGATAGAGTATGATGTACTGAACTGAAATGTTGCTTTTTGGTTATTCATTGACTTAAAACACCAGAACATCCAGAGGTGCCAGGTATTAAATCATATTCACTGTCTATATTACTCTGTTATTCTTATAGTTTCGTTATTTGTTCCTCTTAGGACTGAGAAAGGGAAAGAGAGGGAGAGAGAAAGTGGGAGAAAGTGAGAGAGAGAGAAAGAACTCAGTGTGTGCTGACAACCTACTTTGCTGCCAAGTCTCTAGGCCTTCATGTTCTGTAGTATTTATTCAGGCAGAAGGTCTTACATTAATTAAAGAAGTACCTCTGAAAGATGAATGAGGTTGATAAGGAGGTGGGAACTAGCGCATGGGAGCAGAATACAGATGACAGGCAGGAAATTTGGTAGCAGCACAATGTTGCATACACTTTCTATCATACACCATGAAAGCTATTAATATTTTAAAACTGTCCTGGGAAAATTACGATTAATGTTTGGGGATATTAAACTAATGAGTACGACTTTAAAGTGCATCACACACAGCGAACTGGCATGTCACCTCAGTTGGCCTGCACACAGGGACAGATTGGTAGCAGGAAAAATGTTGGAGAGAGTGTTTTTCCTCTCACTGCCGTGACTGTGGCAGCACATGTAGCGATGTAGAACCGAGAGCATGATTCATAATCCACAGTACAGAGGGATTTGTACTTGTAGTCAAAACATTGCTTTCTCTTCATTACAAATAGAGCTCTGTTCTGTTTTCTTGGGAGGTCACCAAAAATTCAACTTAATCCTGATAACTCCTGTAAAAGACGGAGATGATTTTGCACTCTCCGTCAGACGTCCATTGAACAAGAAGAGCTGGGTTCCCCAGTCCAGCCCTGTTTACCTCTGAATTCTGAATCATTTCACTTAGATTAAAGACTGGGTGTAATTAATGTGTCGTTTTACAGACCATAATGTGATGTACTTTAATGGTACTGAAATGAGACAAAATCTTGATCATAATTGTATGTGTAATATGGTATTTTGGTGAGGTTCATAATCACGGACAAATTTTTTGATGTCATTTTGAAGGATTAGTCACATCAAACTTTAGAAGTGTTCAAAAGTTCAATGAACATCCTCCGCAGACATCTGATAAATGTGGAGTCGCTACACAAAACCTTCGACTCCGACTCCAACCCCTAGTCCTCAATTTATGGTACCACAGACTCCACTAACCCAAATTTGCTTCCGACCCCAACTCCAACTCCACAGCACGACTTTATTTTAAAGCTGTGCTGTGGAGTTGGCTGTGGAGTCAGTACACAAAACCTTCGACTCCGACTCTGACTCCGACTCCGACTTTGACTCCGACTCCTCAATTTATGGTACCATCAACTCCAACTCTGACTCCAGTAACCCAGTTTTGCTTATGACTCCGACTCCACGACTCCGACTCCGACTCCACAGCCCTGGATAGTTGATGATCTCCCACATTTTTTTTACATTGTTGTAGGTAGCCTGTTTGTGCTGTAGTTGCTTTGATGGACTGTGCCACTGGACCTGTGACATTTACAGATGTGAACAACTTCTAACACACTTAACCACATCACCCCATCATTTTCTTCTTTTTTCTTTTCTTCGCTGTGGTATAGCTTTGTGTGTGTGTATATGTGTGTGTGTGTGTGTGTGTGTGTGTGTGTGTGTGTGTGTGTGCGTGTGTGCACTCTGAGAATTTGCTCCTGAAATGAGATCAGGTCTTGATTGATGCATATAGTGTCTTTAACAGAAGAAGTTAACCTGAAGACTGAGAATCCCTGCGCTTTCGGAGCCAGTAAATGAGCCAGTAAAGCTAAGTGATGCTGTCAGACGAGTCTGTTAAACTGCCTGGGCATGTGGGACACTGTCATGGCCAGGGGACACAGTATTTTCCTTGCATGAGGGAACATTTGTCCTCTGAGTATAGCGCCACGCTTCCCCTCCAAAAACTTCTGCGTGCCTTAAAGCCATCATTATAGAACAAGATAAAAAAAGAGACAATCACCCACAATTTTCACTAGATAAGTACATCTCTCTTTTTCCCCCGTCTCATGAGATGATACTTCCCCTGTGTTTAAACCCCAGACTTGCAAACTACATCCAAGACTCGATTCATTAAAATGTCTGTAGTTCATTTTATTCTCTTCAAAACATTGTTTTCTCGACAGCCTGTTACTAATATATAATGCATTTTCATTCCAGACAATTAGGTTCAATTTGTAACTACTGCTGAACTTTCAACTAAATTAAACCCCACTAACAACTATAATGACATTTAATAGATCATAATTTTTTTAATCCTTTGCATCGGCCGACAATAAACGACCACAGGGAACCTAAGAATGTCATGCTGTTTTAATGTACAGTATGTCACACTGTGTTAGACTTTCCAACCTGTACCCATATGAATGTATGGTTTTTGTCAAAGCTCTGAACTGCTTAACACTGAACCTTTTCCTTGGCTTATGGGTTTGAATCAGATACCTTACCTGGATTGTCAAAAAAAAAGACTTTGTGGGTCCCCAAGACTGAGGAGGACTGTGGATTATAGACAAATTTACTAGCCTGGCAATTAGATGGCAGAGTATTTTTCCTTAAACAACAACAACAACAACAACAGATGAACAACAGAGGAACAGACAAAAGCCCAGCATGATAAAGCCAGAGATGATGGGGCTGTTTAAAACAGTGTTATAATCTCAGGGGAGTAAAGACGCAGTCTTCTACAGTAACCAATACAGACCTTGCCAGTGAAGGTACAAATGTATTTAAATGAAATGCCAGCATCTGGCTATGTGATATTCCCTATGCATATCAGATAAACGGGAGCCGGATGACTTTTTCTCTCTGACATTACAGTCTGCATAGGCGGCTCGCTCTTACCCAAATGAAGTGTTTCGAATTGCTGCGTTTTCTGTTCCTTCTTACTCTTTTCTGTCACTATTTCATGTTATTTTGGGAAGTAACAACAGCCTGGGAAACAGAGACTGCTCAAACAGGTGAGCCTTTCAGTGGAAATGAATGAAGTTATTTTCACCCATTTTCACCACAGCAATTGCATTTTAGGAGATGAAGGCACCTATATTGGAGGTTTTGTGTGGCAGCGTAAGAATACAGTTGTTCATAAAAATGTCAGCCTCATATTTACTGACAGCATGTGGCAAGTCTCTTCTTTCTGCCTTTGGCCGCCTGTTGGTATCACATTCCTGAAGTGGTAGTTATCACTGAAGGGTTTTTTGTGTCCCCTGGACAATAGAAAAGAAATGCTTACTTATCACAAAGGTGTGTAGGCTGTACTAAGAAGTAAGGAAATTATATTACCAGATGCCCCACTGGTGTTCTTGGCACCGTTATAGGGCAATTAATACTTTAATGCTGTGAGTCTTAAGCACCAGACAGGGCAGACTGATGGGTTTATCCTGATCTTTCCCCCCCGTTCTCTGTCTCCCAGTTCAAAGTGCTGGTCATTGCTCAGATCTTTATCTGTGCTTGGCTCTAGCTGTACTTTCTAAGTCTTTAATGAACTTCAGCAGCTTAATACAAATGAACTTACCGCAGTCTCTAATACAAATGAACTCACTTAGGCTTAATACAGGTAAAGTCTGGGACCTGGAGATTTAAGGGTTTGATTGACAGACGAATGTTAAGCCAGCCATTATGGATGCGGCAGGTCTGGCCATGGGCCAACTTCATTTGAGTCTGGAGGGATCAGTGAGGCGGTGTGGTGGGAATGGTGATGGGCTTCTCATTGTGGCCTTGGCACAGTGATCAGGTTGATGGACACAATGTCATTGTCAGGAGGGAGAGACTATGAGAAAAGAATCAGCTCTTGCAAAGGGCTGACGCCTTGTGTTTACTTGAAAGCTGGGATGACAAAATGCAGGTCTGGAGAATCTGTTCTCCCGCTGGTTTTCATATCAGCCGTTGTGATTTCCCTCTAGATGGAGGGTCCACATGAGTAAAATAAAATCAGGATCATTTAATGGCGGGGCAGGAGGACTTCAGCTCTCTCTGACTGGACTAAGGCTCCTCTAATTGAAATGATGTTGTTGCAGTTTAAAGCTGCTGCCTCAAGATAAAACAACACCCTATGTCAAAACAACACAATTGAATCAGTTGGATATCACTGGTTCTACATTTAGACCTTATTCAGTCTTAGAATACAGACATGGAATTCATGGTAGACTTGAGAATATGGCAAAGATAACCTATTTAGTGAGTGTTTGGATAATCTGATCACTGTAGAAATGCAACATGCCTAAGATTAATCTGCAAAAATGCCTCACAAGACAAAGAATGGTGATTGCAGTAAAACTGTTCATATGTAAGGTGTATTGTCAACACAGATGGGTCTCTGATTTTCTATATCTTTTGCCAGGCAATTACTACATTGACTGAATCCACATATGTTTTAATGCTATGCTCTGAAGTGATGTGATTGTAAAACTAGAGTATTTAAGTTTTATAGGAGTAGTAAAGGAGTAGTATAGGAGTCATTAAAGTAGTAGTAGTTTTTACTCATTAAAGTCTTCTCTGAAATCATGTATCACTGTGTTCTTCCACAGCCTTACTGAATATTGGAGGTACTCAATGATATTTCTTACAAATTGTTTCATTACAGATTTTAAACAAGTATTTGACCAAGGTTTTAGTGTCAAAACGCTTCAAAACATGTTCTGATGCTGAAGGTTATTGTACTTGTCTGACATTTCTGGACACCAAAGGTTTCATGAACATATTTGACAAAACCACCACCATTACTCAAGGAAACTTGCTGATTCCTGTTAACTAGGTGGCCAGGAGGGGGCACCAAACTTAAATGGGCAAATGGGGATGTCACTCCCCTCAAGTGGTGAGGAACATCTGTCTCAGTAGCTGAGACATGACGCCCCATTATGAACACTGAGCATAATTACAGAGTCTTTCTCTCAGCCCTGGGCAATGAGCCTGTCCATTCACTATAGTTATGCAGTTGTCATATCTCTTTACATGTAATATGGCCTCAACATTTGTTATCTTTGGCACGTTGCAATTAGCTCTGTCGGACTGACTATATTGATGACGTATGTGCAGATGGAGGCTGCACATCTCTCTCTCTCTCTCTCTCTCTCTCTCTCTTTCTCTCTTTCTCTCCATCTCCCACTTTCCATTTTACTGCCAGTTTTCTCCTGCTTCCCATGTCTCTTTCACCATCTTTCCCCAGTTTCTTTTTGTTGCAGATGTGGAATAAACCAAGGTTCCAAAGGGCTTCTTCTGATGTAAATGCTGGCCACAAAGAATCTGCACAAGCCTTCCCCAGTGTCTATATTCTGCACCCTGTAATCATCTGAACCATGAGCCTCTCTCTCTCTCTCTCTCTCGCTGAAGTCTGGGAAATGAGAGTGTGAGACAGCGAGAATATTTAACCATTCACCAAAGCAGTACCATTACTCAGACACAAAATGGAATTGATTTTTATGGTCCAAATGGCTGCCTTTGTTCCTCCCCACAGTCCAGAAGAACAATAGAGGGAGTAGGGGAGGGAAGGAGAGGAGAGTGTAGATAAAGGAGAGGGAGCAGAGGATCAGGACTAGTTCAGAAGGCTTTAGCAGTGATTTATGGAGTGTTGGTGCATGTTCACAGTCCGAAGCCTTATACATTTTCCTAATCTATGCTACCTCAGAGAGATGCTTAATGTAACGGCAGCATCTGATGTATGCAGGCAACAAAAGTGTGTTCAACGGAGCAACATGACACTCTGCTCTGTACAGTATGGAGGGTGGGTTGTGAGAGAAGCACAAAGAGGAAAAGCAGGTATTGAGGTTGCCCAAAGGTGCATAAAGGAAGGCAGAGAAATGGGTGGAAAGGCATTCAGTATTGCAAAAGGTCAGGAGTGCAAGAACTATTTAAAAAAAAAAAAAGAAAAAAAAAAAAAAGGAAAGAGCTAATTCTGGTTGTATTTTTAAATAGCGAATGATGGATATTTCATTTTTTAAATTGCAATCACTTCCATTACATGAGTTCATTTATTATTCTGATTGAATCTGTCGTTTTGAGGTGGGATCACTTTCTTCTTTTCTCTTCTGTGCCTCACCCTCGCGACTTCCAACATGTTTCCAACCCAAGGAGATTTGTGAAAGATTGCATATTAATACATACAAGTCTGCAGCCGCTGCCACTGGAGCGTTGTGGGAGTCAGGCTGGAAGAAGGACGGATGCTTTCTGATTTTCCATCCCTGGGCCTTGCATCCACAGCAGGCTGCCCTGCTGCTCACATCCATCCATTTTAAACCTGGAACATCTGCGGGCATCGCATCCGCCTGTCTTCCATTCTATGCACCCACTGTGCGAGTACAAAATGGAGCCACTGAGTATGTCTCTTAGAGGGATCAGCTGTTGAGAGATGTACATATGTGTTTTAAATACATACCCTCAGCTGTAAACTGGCATGGAGTGAACATATCTCATGTCACAGGTGATGTATCACCTTTGAAAGTATTTTATGTATACTAGTACACAACTGTAACGAGTGGTATATGGTACTTAATGTGGATGTTAAGTGTGTAGTGTGTTTGATATATTGGTTTGTGGGATTTTATGCTTGTATGTATACCCTGACAAACAGGTGAGATGTATTTTGCACTTCATATGGATACATTACACACTCTGAAAACAGCCAAACGATGTACTGTGAAAGAAATTGTATCTCTAACCACAGAGTTGAACTGAGGGTTTATCTTTGGCTTGTAATGTGTGCTGACCTGAAAAGTCCCACTCTAGCGCGCAAAGGAAAAGCCCAAACCCACAGGCAAAGCAGAAAACAATAAACATAAGCTTTTATTTTATCTTCTGTGCTTTGAATTGCTTCAATTAGTACAAAGCAAAAACCCAACATGACTCTGGAACTGCCATCAAACTGAAAGTGAAAAAAAAAGAAAAAATACAAAAAGAAAAGCAGCACAAAAACATTCTCCCTTGCCGAAAAGAGACATTGTGTTCTTGTGTTGCATGCAGAGTTGTCTTTGTGGGACGACGGGAGATATTGAAGGCTTTTGTCAAAGAGTTAAATCCCACTGGTCCTGCTCTTTCACAGTGTGCACAGAGCACTGATTGCCTGTTAATGTGTTCGCTTTTGTCCTTCTGGCAAAGGTTCATTTGTCGTTATGGGAGCCCATGTGGAGAAACACACACACAAAAACACAATCACAGTACCAAAAATAACACACACACGTACACATACACACACACACACACACGCATACAAACACACACGCATGCATACAAACACACACACATGGAGAGAGAGAGAGAGAGAGAGAGAGAGAGAGAGAGAGAATTAGCAGATTTGGTTTAATACTACAGCTGAATGAATATTTGCAGTTCTGTTATCCCAGAAGACATTTTAGGAACGCAGTATTCCTCTGCATATTTTTGTCACATACCAACATCCTGAAATCCTGGATTAGTAGTAAAATACAATATTCATTTTAAAATGCGCAGCTACATAGCATCGTTTTGATTAAGACGAGTGAGAAATTCTCGTTGGTGTGTATTATAAGACGCTGACCTGTGGGCTATGGTATTGTTTCAGTAATACTATATTCCCACATTCATGTACAAGTAAAAGTGGAAGGAACTGCCCTGGCTGTGTGCAGATGATACACATCAACTGACTGAATGCTTAAATGCTTACTTATGCAGTTTCAAAGACCGTTTTCAAACCTTTAAATAATTCAGTCTAAAAGAATGAGGTAAACTCCTAGTGGCAGAGTTCATTACAGTATCAAAGTTAACATGTTTTACTTTTGACTGATTGGCTCTGGTCTCTGCCGGTCTTGTGAACAGCTGGTATTTTCACCATTGCTGTATAGTCCCATGAATCATGATGATATCATGTAAATGAAAAATGGGGGTGGTTAAGGCAGGGAAATTTATATGAATCACCTGTGTGAATTACACATTACAGCTTCACCAGATCAAGGTCCTCTCATACAATTTCTAAAATATTAGAGATGTTTCTGAGTAAGCTCTGCAGAATGAAATCATCACTGCCTTTGGATGCAGATGCTGTTATAGTTCACGCTGGTGGCTTCGTTATGGATTGCATTAAGACTAAAATGGTGTAACCATGGAAACGGTGGTCAGCGCATGACAACAGCCTGGGTCCAATGGGCAGCGTAACTTCAAAGTCTGCAAAACCTTGTCTCAGAGTGTTTTCTCTGCATGGTATTGTCACTGACATCCTCTGTGTAAACTCTGCATATAGCATTTACAGCCAGGGAGTCAGGATAGGGACCAGTAGTTGCCATAATGTGGGTTTGGTTCAGTTGGCTGGCTTTGTGGTGTCGCAAATTACCATGGCAACCCTGAGAGGAGGCAGAGATTCCCACCTTGTCTGTTTTCTGGGGTTCTGCAACTCAGTATGTCTCTAGGGAAAGGAATAAAAAGAGGACTAAGAAATACGCTACCCTTCTAACATGCCTCACTAAGGCTTCTGAAGATGTGGTGCATTGTGCAGCAGCTACTGTGTGTAGCGATGCTGACATTTTCTCATAAAAGATAAACTTCAGCCCTCTGAAGTACCTCCATCATGCATTTCTTTTTTTTTTTTTTTTGTTTTGAAATTAAACCTAAAAGTCCCCCTGGTTTTAGCCTGCACAGAAAGTTAGCTCTCTAACAGCTGTTAAACAGAGAAACTGGGAGAATAGGATGTGCCACACAGCCCGAGTTAAAGTCAAATACACACACAGGCGCACACACATGCGCATACACACATGCACACACACGCACACACAGCACACACACAAAATTGACCCTGTTTTATGCTAGAGCAGAAGTGATCTCATTTTTTTGTCTGTCATTTACATCTCTGCCTTTTTGCAATTGATTTTCAGTTGTTATGGTCATTTGCAACATCATCAGTGAGGGACTTTACACTCGGATGAACTTTAAAGCTTGTTTATATCTTCTTATTTATCATGTCAGCCACTGTTTTCCTAATGACATCATGCATGACTGCCATTTTACATTTCCCCAATCAGAGAGACTGCTTGATCAAACTCTTTATCATTCCCGCACCCCAGCAATAGTTCCTAAACAAGATGTCACAATCATTAGAAAAACAAAAAAGAAGACAACAAGGAGAGATGCCTATCATGTAGCATGGAGTCTTCAATTTGCTTGAATATTTGCTTCCTTTGATGCAGACTGCAGGGTAGATTAATTTGTAATGTGTAGTTGGTCATTAATGATAAATTACAGACGGGAGGCTGATTAGACGAATCCCTGTGGTGTGAAAACTGCTTTAAAAAGGAAAACAAAAACAAACAAGTGGATGAGAAGTAGACACTCTTATCAGCCGCTACTGTGACTGTCAGCTTGCATGCTGGACTCATTATCGGAGACTCACCTCCAAACATGCGTGAAAAGTCAGTTCCTCTGTGGATGCGGTTCCCATAGGGACTCATAAACTCTGAGAAGGTGCCAATGTTGCACTGATCACAGTCAGTCTGTTGACCTGTTAATGGGGCTATGCTCATTCGTTTTTATTTTGTAATAATGAGTTTAAATATTTATAGTGTGTTGTGGTAACTACAGTGAAGCATTTTAAAGAATTTTTTTTACTGTACCTTTAGTAAGTTGTTTATCTTTCTATTGCATGTTTAAGTGGCAACTAGCCTTTTGAACCCATTTAATTTGAGTTGACAGTAAATGCTTGGGTGAAATTGCTCTTAACTTCTATAGTAGATATATTCTTGTTTTCTGTGACCTTGATCAACTCTGCAGAGCAGCAGCACAAGGCTCAGTATTATGATGGTGCGTGATGTTTTTGCCTTGATGTAGGGATGTAGCTAACACTCCCCACTGAATTGAGTGTGTGTGTATGCCTGTGTGTACTTGTATTTGTGTGCATATGTGTGTGTTTGTGTGTGTGTATGTGTGTGTGTGTGTGCGCACGCGCGTGTGTGTATGTGTGTGTGTGTGTGTGTGTGTGTATGTGTGTTAGATGCTTGTATCAGTTGCCTCATCCCTTACACGTTGCTCCCATTCAATCAAGCCTCTTTCCCTGAGTGGAAAAAGAGATAAAATTCTCATTAACTAAGCAAGTGTATTGAGATGATGGGTGTTGGCACCTGGGGGGCAGAGATTTCTGAGTGAGAGAGGGTGTGTAGCCTCATTTATGTACTCTGGTGTTTTCAGAGCGGTCATTTCCCTCACTGTATTTTTATAAAGTGCAAACAAACTGTAATGTTGGACTAAAGGATCTGTTTCAGGTGTGTGTGTGTGTGTGTGTGTGTGTGTGTATGAGAGAGAGAGAGAGAGAGAGAGAGAGAGAGAGAGAGAGAGAGAGAGAGAGAGAGAGACAGAGCGAGGCAGGGTATGCCTGAGTGACACAGTATCAGTATCTTCCTACTCATATATGAGTCTGTGTATTTCCCCATGTGAAAGTGATTGTGTATTTATAACTCTGCCTGTACTAGTGTGTAATTCTCTCCAAGTCTGTGAGTGTGTCGCCAGGGGAAATTTATCCTGCACATGGAAACCCCATTGTTTATTCATGCCTTCTAAATTGAAGTGTACATCCCTGTATTCTCCCAGCTCTGTTCCCTGGTGGATTCTGAGTGAGGGATAGATGGAGAGAAAAAAGAGAGAAGAATCTTGAATCTGATTTTACTTATGGCTCCTTGGCTGCTGCACGGGATACAGCAGGAATAATGAGACCCATTTGTCCATATTAAAGGACTGAGGGAGGCCTCTCCATTCCAAATAAAAATCCAATCGTTGCTTTAAAATGCAGGCCACAGAGAAAGGCAAAGAGAAAGGGGAGAGTGTTAGAGCATTAATGTGTTCCACTGCTCCTGATACGTCACTGACACACACTGAGAGAGAAAGAGGGAGTGTGGAGAATGGAGGCAGGCTTGTGCCAATCAGCACTTGTATCAAAAGTGCCTCTCACTTCAGTCTGAGAGAGAGAGAGAGAGAGAGAGAGACAGACAGACAGACAGACAGACAGACAGAGAGAGAGAGAGAGAGACAGAGAGAGAAAGAAAGAGAGGGACAGAGAGACAGACTGAGAGAAAGAAAGACAAAGAGACACAGAGAGAGACAGAGAGAGAGAGAGAGAGAGAGAAGAGACAGAACTTTAGCAGTTCACAGGGTGTCCACAGAAGAAGGAGCTTTCTTCTGGTTTATTGGAATGAGACTGCAGATATACAGCAAAGCACAGACACATAGAGGCAGCACAGAGATAATGCAGAGGCAAAGAGAAGAAGCACAAAGAAGCAGTTTTAAAACAGCAAAAAGGTATTTCCTTGGCACAGGGGATAGGAATGGCATTAAGATAAATGTATTCATGTAATTTGCATACTGTCATAGTAGAGCTTTTTTCAGTTGAATAGCTTGTGTGTGTGTGTGTGTGTGTGTATGTGTGTGTGTGTGTGTGTGTGTGTGTGTGTGTGTGTGTGTGTGTGTCCATGTATAGCTGCCTGTGTGTAAACATATGCGAATGTAGGACATGTGAGATTCAACAGCACTTTGGCTAAGGGTTCTAGCCCACAGCATATGTTCCTCTCTCAGGCTACACCCACTGGCTACACTCACTGGCCAGAGAAAGAAGGTCACGAGATAATAAACCTCCACAAGCTCTAACACAGGAAATCTGCTTGGTAGAACTTGTATTTGGATCTCATTTAGAGTGGCATTTGCAATCTTCCCCAATTGTAATATGATGTCTCCAGGAAAAGAGACTTGCTGAGAGTGACAGGGTGTCTTTAGTAATATGCACTAAGGAAGAGGGGATAATTGTGTGCCCCTGCAATTTATAGAGACAATGCTTGGAGAGAAGGCATTAAAGTCTTTTTTCCAGCGGCACACTCCAATTTGGAGACTGTAGCTTTTAATTAGGTGAGTCACCAGAGCACCAATGCCTTGGGAATGCATACAATACAAGGACCTTGTGACAGTGTGTCAATTTTTTTGTCATTTTTAAATGTGAATCTCTTTTAATAGGAATGTGTATCTCTGTGCTGTTACATTACTCAATACATGTTTGACTGAAATTGAGTGTGGGTCAGTTTTGTGCATGAGGATGTGTTTTGCATTATTTTTATGGGTCATTCATTTTCTTTCAAGTTAGGATAGAGAGATAAAGGAAACTGAAAGAGGACAACAGGCAGACCTGCAATGAGAGGAGAGTGAAGAGAGAAAGACAGAGAGAGAAAGTAACTGAAAACAGTCATGAACAGAAAGCAATAAGGACACTAGCATGTGGAGAGGAAGAAGAAGAAGAAGAAGAAGAAGAAGAAGAAGAAGAAGACAGCAGTCACAATAGCCTCTCTTTCATTGCTCTTCTGACAAGACAGTAAATCACTTCAATTAAAAACAGTGTCTTTGGAGGATAAGCTAAACCACAAGCCAAACCAGATCTTACTCAACTTCTACTCACTCACTGTACCTCCCCTTAACACTAACACACAGACTAATTCCATTACTAAATACCTTTCTCTCCTGAATGCACATCTAACCTCTCTCAAGTGAAAGTTTTATCTACTGTACCACTTGAAGTATATAATAAAGTATGGGTCGTGCTCTTACCTTTTAAGACATAAAATGTATTTAGTTTAGTTTTTTTTGTTTCTATTTGCATTAAAGATGTTTGGTGAATTCCAAGCACAGAGCGAATGGAAAACTCAACTTCTCCCTCAGCTCAGTGATGGAGCCAGTAAGTGAGCAGAGTTTCATTTCCAGCCGCCTGTATCTCTGGCCAAACGAGGGAATTGACAGGGAGATGTACGTGAGGTTAGGCGTAAGCACTAGCATCGTTTGCAGTTTGATTTCCACGTTAGATGTATTGATTTTGTCATGGCTCCAGAGGCTAGTTCCCCAAGCTTGCCAGGATTACAGCCAACTTCATGGTGTAATCATGTTTATCTGGAGCCTGCAAAGAGTGACATTAAAAACAGCAGGAGTACCACTTGCTTCTTACAGCTGCCTCTGACAAACGACCGTCACTGTCCCTCTCACCGTCTCCAACTGTGCCTCGCTCTCACTGCGACACTGACGGAAAAGTCTGCCAGAACAAAGATGTGTTTAATAAATTTTAATGTATGTAGCAGTTATACAAGAGGATGAGATGCATCAGCAGATCCATGGCTGGCCTCTGTTTTATTGCTGTTTTGTTATGTTCTTCTTGTCAGAAGTTTAATCATAACCAAACTCTGTTGCTGTTTTTGTGGACGGATGCACTTTAGTTTGACAGTGAAGAGAGGAAACATGGAAATACTAAATAAATCCTACTGAGATTGAATGTTACAGAGTTGTGCTGCTGGTCTGGGTGAAAAGAGAGAGAGTGCAGTCTAATGAACCAGTCCCTTTTGAGAATATGGAATGAAAACAATTCTGATATATACAAATAGCATTTGGAACTCTCAGGGACTCAAGGCAGAAAAAGAAACTTAACAAAGCCTCAGATGTAGCAAAGAACAAAGGCGCAAATAATTTAGGAAAACACCAGAAATTTTTCTCAAAAGTGTTACGTTTATAATACATATTTTTAACCCAATATCTCCTCTTTATTCCTCTGAAATGTATATTATGACTTATAAGGATGAAATTAAAAGTCATTGCCAAAAACAGCCTCTAACTGACCAAAGTTTTATGATATTGTTGTATTTTATGGGACCTGAAGCAGAAATGTGAAACAATGCAGGCTCGGGCATGAAATGCGATGCAACTGCGCTGGACTAAAGTGACAAAGGATTCAGGTTCAGGTGTCTCTGGAGGAATCGTGCTATAGGGCCCATGGCAAAACGATGCTTGGGATTTAGGTGATTTAGCAAAGGTATAACCAAAGACAGGGCAGTGACACTTTACTATCTGGTTTGATACAGGCTCCTTCCAAATGACTAATGTGGAATAAACTGGTGTTATATCAGCCATCTCTGGGTAGAGCACTTCAAAGCTATCAAATCCACTCAGATCAGTACACTGAGACTCAAAGCCCACTTTGGCTCAGTAATGAATAAACAGTGAGTGTTCAAGCAGTTACCTTCCTCCACTGAAAGGGCTGTACTGTTCTATATTAGACATTATATGGAGTGGACATAGCATAGCTTATGTAGCTGCTTTCTTCTGGTAAACCCTCTTAAGTTGGATTTTATAGCAGAAAGTATGCTGAATTATAACTTTATGTGAAGTCCTCCCGGCTCTTGCAGTAAAGCATACATTTAACCAAAATGCCACTGTAGTTAAAGGCAATAATTGTTGAGCACAAAATTTTAATCCGTTTTTTTTATTTTATTCGTGTTTTTCTTTTTGTTTTCTCAGGTTTGTACCATTCACAAAAGTGTGGTTTTGTAAGATCTGGAGTGTGACATTTAAATGAACTGTTGAAAAGTACAGCAGAATATACAATCTGTTCAGGTGAGGAGGTCGGGCTTATATGGAAATCTGTTCATTTGGTTTAAAATAATGTATTTTGTGATCATACATCTTTAAATTTTAATGTGTGAGAGACATTATGGCAAACATACTAATTCAAATAGATGACCCGCTAAAGTAACATTACTTAAAAAGAATAAATTATGGTTAATTTTCAGTGTTCACTCTTTCATGTGCCTATAATTTTTCACCCCTTAGATATGTAAAACTCAGTGTCTGTTCATTGCAGTCATCAATTTCTCTCTCTCTCTCTCTCTCTCTCTCTCTCTCTCTCTCTCTCCCTCTCCCCTCTCTCTTTCCTCTCTCTCTCTCTCTTTTTGTTTGAACATTTAAAAAGATACATTGGGCCTTCACATCAGTGGAACTGCTACAAATGCTAATCTTCATTTGAAGTCTAACCTTCACATGAAACATTGCTCCCTTGTGTTTTATGCTTGTCTGAGTCTGCCAGGCTCCACTATCTGGATCTGTGTCTGTAATCTAGCAGAGATCAATTTTAATATCAGAAGTAATACTGAAACTTGTCCCTTGTAACCTCAGATGTCTATTGGGAAATATTGTGCAGACATTTTAAAACTGTGGGAAATTTGTGGTCGTGTTTATCAAAATGTCACTTTGACCCATGCCAGTTCCTCTGTTCTAGAATATTCCCTGTTTGAATATAACACTGAGGAAAGTGACCGATGATGAGCTGCTCTGATGATGTTTTTGCGCTCATGATTCTGAAATGTTCAAAACTTTTTGTATTGCAAAGAAAAAGGTAGATCTGTAAATTTATTTAAGAATGCATTTAAGCAGAGAAATAGGTGCTTTTTTTGTGGATTTTACATAGTTAATACTGTCTTCTGGTTGTTTACATTCCTAAAGTGTTTGACTGGACTGTGAGGATGCTGTCTTGGTATTGGTTATTTACAGATGGACAAATATGAAAGACAACAAGGGGTGTTGACTCTTAATCTTATTTCACATTAGTTCCATAGTGTTTTGGGATATTACTCTTGATTTGATGGCCCACAGTGATGTTTTATTTTAGTAAACAATTGTTCTGTCAAGTCTTGCAAGGTCTTGTTCCAAAAGATGGATCAAAAAGTGATGTATAGTGAGCAATGAGTAATCAAAGTTCACATACATACATGAGGCGCAATTTTAATGCCCAATGTTTGGCCAGACCAGCTCAAATAAATTTATCTTTATGTTATGAGGTTTGCCGTGTCTGTAACACAAAGCAACCTTTTAGAAGCAGTGGCAGACAAGACTGTCTTTGGTCTCAGTGATGACCTTGTAAAACCCCTGTGTGTGAACAGCGGGTGGCGGTGGGTGGGGGAGACCTTGAGCATCTGTGTTTATGTTTGATTTGGCACACACCTTTGTTTACACATAGAGAAAAAAACTGGGAAAAGGACTTCAATGTATCTCTGGTATGTTGTCTCTCAGTGACCCTCTGTAAAGCCCCTGTGGTTTTAATTAAAGATGGTGTGCAATAGTGAAGGGTCTTTTTATGTGCACTGTTTCATGTCATCCATCAGTTGCATACATTATATATTTCAGATCTGGAATTGCAGATGCCCATTTTCTGGCTCTCTGCTGGACAGGCAATGCTGTTGAAATGTTATTATGCTCAAATCTCTGTTTATGACCTTGTCATCTGCCCCGTGCCTAGCCTGGACTCTCCCTATGAACGCTTCTGGAAAACTTTTTATCACTAGAAAATTTTTTCTAAAGGTATTTTAAGTTGAAATGGTGAAGGGTAAAGATAAACATCTTAGAGAAAAGAGAAGAATATAAACAATATATCCAACACAGTTGGAAGGGTTGTGTTATTGGCCTAAACCAATGATTTAATATGCATGAATCCCAAATCAACCAGGTTTTTGCCAAGAGGAAATTGAAGTGTTTACGCCGTAAACGGAAATAGTTGTGCTTGGCTTCTCTACATTTATGTCCTTGCTGGGCAGAGACTAGCATTTTGCCACGAGCGAGAGCAGTAATCTCACTGTTGTTCACTCAGGCTCATCTCCAAAACTCACTCTCAGATTGATGCAGATACTGGCCCAGCTGTGTCCCAAACATTAGCCAGGGCCTTTGAGGGCAGAACAGCAGAAACCGTAGATGCTCAATGCGGCCACACCGCAGTACACAACTCCTTAACTTCACCCTGCAGCGGTTCACTACCATTTACTTCTTTACCTATTAATCTCAATAGTCCTCTTTACCACTAAGACTTATGTTAGCTTTCTATAACCATATTACTTCATGTGCACCCTCACAGCTCTTCACCATTTCCCATGTCCCTGTATCCCTATAGTACTCCTCTAGGTCTCACTGGCTTTAACATGTTCTCCCGATTCTTTAATATTTATACCCGTCTTTTTATGGTCATTGCCCATAACCTGTCTCTCTGTCTACCTTAGTACCCTCTTTCAACCTGCTTCAACCTTCTAATCTCTTTTTCTCTTCTAGTTTGGGTCACACCTCTGCTGTTCTCCAGGTCTACCCCTTTGTATTATTCCAGCGGGCTAATATCTGAGTCCAGAAATCCAGAGTTATGCCTCCTGATAGGCCTCACTGCTCTACTGCTCCCTCAGACTGCTCACCTCCCATTCCCCACCCACAGACAGAATGTGGCTAACCAGGCATGACCGCCTGGCAGTCAGAACCATCCCCCGGCGGCCTGTTCCTCTTCACTCCTCTGTTTTCCTCTGTATGGCTGGTCTTCATGCTCTGTTAGGTGCTGTTCTCTGAGGACCCACCTGGCCAAGGTGTCTGAGGGCAGGAGTGGAGTGGATTGGACTGCCTTAGGTATCATCTGTAGTTTAGAGCAGTGAGACTGTGGTGGGATTCAGATTATCATCAGCACCCACCTGGGCCTGACCATGGACTACCAAGTGCAACAAGTGGGCTGGCAGCTAAGGGGGTCTTTCTCTCTCTGTCTCTCTACCGCCCCATGCCATGCCGGACTTTCTTTCTCTTTCAATCTCCCCCCTTTTTACTGTCTTTCCTCTCTTCTCCCTACAGCGGGTTTGCTGTAGAGAACTCTTAAGGATAATTTTGGAGTGCTGTCACGGCAGGAGAGATGACTGGCACGGGCGCACATCTTGTGGGTCAGTGTCAAATGTGATAATCGTTTTGCCAGAAACTTCTCACCCTGAAAATCTGTCTCACCCACAGCTTCTACAGGGCTGTCAGACCATGTTGAACTTTCAGTCTCTCAGAATCCAGACCAGTGTAGCCTCACACCGGCCCCTCAGGCTTGGCCCACTTACAGCAGCTGAATCTCTTAGATCTTAAAGACTGTTACACTGCTAACAGTGCCATAGATAACATCAGTCTGCTGTGCATGTTGGGCAATTTAATCCAAATGATATATTGACTGTGGAGCTCTACCTTGATTTGTATTCAAGACACATTTTGGTAGCATTAGAGATTAAGCATATTTCTAAAGCTGAGCTTCATCTGTTACACTGTAAATTTGTCCAATAAGACAACATGATGTTACAGCACAATAAACAAATCATGTCAACAGGAAGAGACAGAGCGAACTGCTGAAAACTGCACGTCTGCACTTCCTCATACTGTGACATTGAGGAATTATATTTCATGCATAATAAGCTCAAACAAACAATATTATGTTGCATATGGCCTATGGCTGGCACATCTTTAGATCCCTCCCAGTGACTGATAGCTCTCCAAGAATCTCAAAGCTTCATTCCGTCCGTCAGGGAGATTTTCTCAAACATCTTCATATATATCTGTCATTTGCTTCACAGAGATGCTGCTTCTTGAATGAACACAGGGAGGCATGAAATTATAGGTCTTCATATGGAAGCTTAATTTAATCCAATATTGTATCATAAACATAGCTTGGTTTGACAGTCACAGTTGGCTTTCAGTGAAGCCAATCCTGAATCACTCAGATGTTATTATCTAAATGATAGCTAGTGTAACCTTTTCTCTAATTTTAAAGTCAGGTTGATAACAAGTTATTGATAGAGTGATATATATATATATATATATATGAGATCAAAGTACGTCAGCAGACTTCTGATTTAGTGAGTCTAAGAGACCATGCAAGGTTAATATTGTTTGACCACAGAGATATTAGAGGCTATGTTCTACCTTTAGTGTGGACATGACCTTTAAATGGGTGTGTGGCGGATACACCTGAGTCAGAGGGGAGAAGTGTGTCTAATGAGCTCTAAATGCATTCGGCATAGCCCTGCGTCTTGCCAATGAGATGCCATTAAAGTCTTCCACCCTCACAGGTCAGTGGGGCCGACGCCCTGTGAGAAGCACCGAAGCACATCCTGTTCCTTCATCACCTCTTCCTATTTCTGAGTCTAGCTACCAGTCGCAGTAGTGGGAGGGTGTAAATCATAAGGCAAGGTTTACGTTGACCTCATTAATATCAATGAAGGCCAATGAAGTGTAGCATCTGATGGGTTTTAATGAATTTAGTTGTTAGTGTCCACAACCAAGAGTCCTGATGCAAAGGATCAGGACTCAGCAACAAGCTTAAGACAGCCTGAAAAATGCCTCACACCGATCTCTGCTGACTATGTCTGTCAGACATCTTTGCCATAACTCATCTTAGGCTCTGTTTCAATGCAATATTTATTTATTTATTTATTTATTTCATGCAGCCTTGGTTTTAATATTCTCTAACATTGATAAATGACTCCCTATAAATGTATTTAAGATTATGAGAAAGGCTTTCGCTGTATTACATTTTCTCCCCGTCTTTTATAATGGCGCATTATCTCATTGACAGTTATGTTTGTGTTCATTTTTCATCTCACATCACAATGCTAAATTAGAAGCATCCCAGCAGACAGCTGAGGCTGCTGGATGAGGCTGGTGGCATGGCTGAAGAATCTCTGAGCCTTGTTCAGGCTGCTCTGTTCGCTTGCTTTAAGGCAAAGCAAGCCACTATATTGCCTTCATGTTTACTAACCAAGATGGCACGTGATGGTATGACTGATGTGCCGGTCTTGACTTCTGACCCTCTGGAGACTTCTTGTTCTCAAGTAAAATACGGTCAAAGGTCAATGTTTCTCAAAAGACATCAAAGCTGATCAGCTAAGAATCCAAACATGTGTTTGTATGTTTGTGTAAGTGTGTGGGTGCGTTTGTGCATGTATCTGTGTGTGTGTGTGTGTGTGTAATTGGAAAGGAACAGCTAAGCTCATGTTTAATTAGCCAGAGACGTTTTGCATTCCTTGAGAAGAATATTACTGACCCACAGGCTGGCAGTGGGCTAAAGCTGAGTGAAACAAAAAATCTAATACTTTCCAGGTTTAAAGTTCAATTCCTGAGCAAGACAGCAAATACTTATACCAAAAACAAGTGCTTCACTCCAAGGTTGCTCTAAAGCTTGGTGACCTCTGTGGATGAAAATGTGTACACTGCCGTTGATACGATCTAAATATATGTGTGTGTTTTGACAAGAAGCCTGCATTTTTTAAGGCACTATGAGAATATCCCTCTCTCTGATCCTAGGCTGTGTGTGTCTCCCCTGGACTGCATTCTGATTCTGGCCTTCTGGCCTTAACCTTTGAGATCCTCATATCTTAAATCTGGATGGTACAGAATGCCAGAAACCCACTCATCTAGATGAGTTATGAAATCTCTCTCTCTATCTCTGCCATCATCCCCTCTCTCTCATTCTCTTTCACTATCTCTCCTTTTCTCTCTCTTTCTCTCTCTCTCTCTCTCTCTCTCTCTCTCCCTTTTTCGCTCAACCTTCTTCTTGTTCTGTGATCTCAACTTCTCCAGACACATTGTCCCAGTACGAGCCAGTCGGCTGCTGCAGACACAGGCCTGTGATCAAAGGCTGACTGTCTGAAAGGCACAGTGACATGTCAAAAAACAAAGCCAGACTCAGAGAATAGAAGCTGTTCAGAACTGTTGCAATTAAAGTTTAGCTGGGAAAAAAAGAATAATAATAAATTAGCTGGCATTCAACAGACACGCAAGTACCAAGAAAGAGTGCAGGCGCTTTGGGCAGCTGTTTGTTTATGCATGATAATTGTGACATTTGGTTTAAATTTGGGTAATTGTCTCTGCTTCATCCTGTGTTTGTAACGGTGTCTGCTATATAAAGGCAGAAGTGCATTCGGTTGTGTAAGTTTTGTAAGTCTCTCTCTCTCTCGCTCTCGCTCTCGCTCTCTCTCTCTCTCTCTCTCTCTCTCTCTCTCTCTCTGTGGATGTGTGTGGATTTGTGTCTGCTCTGTATGCGTAATCTAGTGCATAATTTTATTAAAGGCATTGCTGTGAATGACTTTGTGAATGAAAATTATTAAAGAAGTAGTCTGATTGGCAGCAGTATTTGTTATGCACCATTTTCCATGTGCAAATGTCCTGATGATAGACACGGCCCCATGTGAATACACTCCCTCACTGACTGTATTAGATATTAGTGTTTGAATTTCTGTCCTCTATGCGCGCGCGTGTGTGTATGTGTGTGTGTGTGCCTCAGTATCTTGCTGGAGGGCTGTGCTGTCCCTTAATCACGAGTACATATCTGTACACAGGGACAGGTGAAGGCCTGGCTGAAAACGGGGTCCGGCGGTGCAAACACTGTTTCACTTTCAGAGTGCTACCATCTGCCTGACAGCTCTGACATTCACAGAGAGAAACACAGGTAATCTCTGGCAATGTGTCAGCTCCATTCACTGCTCACTGAAGAGAGGGTGTTTATCTGACCAGCTCCCCATTTATTTCCCTCTTATTCTTTCTCCCTCTTTTTTTCTTTCTCTTTCTCTTTCTCTTTCTCTCTCTCACTTTTTTCACTTAAGCTCCACACCGGCTTATTGACCAAAGATAATTTAAAACCACTTCTTCTTTCCTGAGTCATTTAATTAAAAGTTTCCTTTGTGGTTTCATTTGCACTGAGATAAAGAGTGCATTTACTCACAGAGATGTGAACATACCGTCAATCTCACTGTTTACTTTGATCTATTTTGATTACAAGAAGGATATTAACAGCACCGTGGTTTTAAATTGCACCTGTTGTTAAATTAATTAGTACTTATTGGATATTTTTTTCCTATAAAAGGTCTTTATATAGCGTTTGTGCTCACCATATACAATCTTGCGTCAATACACTCATCTTGACAAATTCGTTCATAATCTACAAGACAAACTATTTTCACTGACAATGCCCAGGTGAGGTTTTAATTTCAAAATGATATTTGTCATGCTATAAATAAAGCCCTGCTCTGCTTGTTGTGAGGTGACAGGTCTATGGGCAGTGTGTTGGATTTGCTCTGAGAGCCTGTAGCTAAAAAGCAAAAGATTGATGAGTTTCATGTGGTCATGCCTCTCATTTATCAATAAAGCTGTCAGTACAGCACTAACCTGGGAGGGAGTGTGTTAGCATTCATCAACAAGCCAGCATCAATCTCTGAGCCTAGAGCCACTCCTTGCTAGTCCATTACATTGACCTGAACAAGGTTGCATCCAAAGTTTTTTCTTTTTTTCTCATTTTGTGTGTGCGTGTGTATAAGAAAGTACAGATCTTTGTTTGTGTGTGGAGAGAGAGAGAGAGAGAATTCTTGCAAGAGTGAATGAGTTTGTGTGCATATATTTGTGTGAAATTCAAGACTTTTGAATGGAGCTACCCATAAGTAAACCCAAGTGTGTGTGTGTGTGTGTGTGTTTGTGTGTGTGTGTCAGGCAGAGGGAAGGGTTGCTCCCTCTCCTGTTAACATGCAGATAATTATGGTTAGTGGTTTAGGACATCAGTCAGCGCCCAGTGTCAGACCGATACCCCTCAGGTCCCATCCCTATTTCATCCCTCACTTTTTAAATCCTCATGACGTGATTTGGCACATGGCATCTACCAGCCCCCACATTTATCAGCACTTCCTCCCCCTGCTGTAGATAGCTTCACCCAGTCACCAAACTCCCTGGCCCCAGCACGCTCCAGAACCTCTGGAGAAAATATCTACCACTAAGCTCCACCACACCTTGGATATGTCAGTTTGTCCTTGGACCCAGATGTTGGTTGTTGTCAGTACATGTAAGTAAGTACAAGCCAGTACAACACAGTTCAGAGAGACCAAATTACAGTTATGGTAAAGTGATACAAAGTGTTGATTGAAAATTTGTGGGAACATCTGAGTATTTGTTTAGAATCTATTTATGTTTCATAAATCTTTTATACTGGTTCTCCAGAACAACAGCACTGCAGTTATATTACACTGTGGACTACACACTGTGACTATTGTCCCAATACATGGGCTGAAGGTCTGGGAGGACATAAGCAGTCATAGTGTGCCACATTAATTTCTGCAATTAGTAATGACAGCAGATTCTATTTACACAAAAGCACAGTAATTAGAGTGCTAAGCTGAAAGGTGTGACCTAAACTTTAGAGCAATTTGACTCTGTTTTAGTGAATCCACGTGTGGCGTTCATTGTGAGAATAAGCAGCCTGTTGGGCTGGTCAGGCGTGGAGAATAAGCTGAATTAGATTGTTTTGTATGTAATTATGTCCTGTTTTAGAGGGAGGATAATAGTGCTTCTCTTCACTCTAATTAAACACAGTACAGATGATTGATAGTCTTTATAAGAACTGACGTTACGTGACAGGGCAGTGTGTTGAAGCCAAGGCTGAGGTCACACAGAGCTGTGTTAAAGAACTTGTACGTTCTAACGCAGAGGTGGAAGGGGAGAGGGGGTAACTTTGGAAGAATTTTAATTATTTTTTGATACAATTAAAGTTAGAACAAACCTTGTGCTTCCACTCCTCTCCTAATTGGCACATTTGTCAATCACAGTGGAGAAATGAAAGCATGCATGGATAATGACTTTTTTATATATATATATATATACAAGTCTCTGTATTCTCTTCTCCGTTTCTGCATTTTTGAGCACTGTCAACACCAGGTTTCTTAGGAATGTATAAGGAATAAACATGCAGGTGAATGACAGGTCATATAGGAATGGTTGTTTACATGTTTATTTTATATGATTAACTGTGAAGAATTTGTCCTTAATGTATGTTCTGGTGATGATTTAAGCCTGGATTCTGTAATCTGAACAATTACTAATTTACAGTGTCCCTGAGCTACAAAACAAAACAACAAAGTTTAATCCTAAATACAAATGAAAAACACAAAAATACGAGGAAGCACAGAAAAGGAAACCCAAAAGAAAAAAAAAAGGAAAAAAGATACTCCAAACTAAAATGTATAACATGAGATGAAACATGGAATGCATAGGGCCAACAAAGTAAAAGTTAAGATGCAGTCAAAAATTGAAAACACAATTGCCTTGAGCAACAATACAACAGCATTGCCAGACATGGGACGCACGAGAAAAGACTCCATTTTGGAGCACTCATTTGGAACACTGCTCTAGCATTTAGTCAGCAGTGAGTACAGTTCAGGCACAATAGCTGTGCTGAGAATGAATCACCTGTAGCAGCAATGCTGAAACATTCTGCTGTTCTTACATGCAGGTTTTTTCTCTTTTTGGTGGGCTGGTCACTGTCTGTTTTTATACGATCTAATTCTGTTATAGGTTTTGTAGGGTTCTCCTGTATTTATTTTTTTTTCTTGTGGTTATTATGATTCATGTTTTTGCTTTCTTGTTTTGTTTTATGCTTTGATTGTGATTTCTGAACTTGTTTGTCTTTTATTTGTATTTTGGTCTCATGGCTTATGACCATCATACCTAAATACCAACATATCCTGCAAAAAAAAAGACTCACCAGTGATAGAGCAAATGCTTAATTATTATTTCATGAATTGCTTTTTCCTTTGTTTACTTCTCAGTTCTTGATATCATTTACCTCCTGTCTGTCTGTCATGTGTGTATTTTTTTTTTAAATGAAAAACAATTAGAAAGCAGTTTGTAACTAACCCACGTGACCTTCTGCCAGTCTGCTCATGAATATTTACCTGGCTGTCAGAAAGACTCTCAATGTTGCCTGGCTGAGGTAGAAGATTTGTTTTGACATTGGCCTGTCATTGGCCTGACAGCTTTTCACCGCTATTTCTGATGTCTGTTTTTTCCTCTCCGTTCACCTCAGCCTGCTTTGAACCCAGAGTAAGGCCCTCTGAGGTCATGAATCAGCACATGGGCCCAGTGTGAGACTGACGTGACAGTCTGACATGGCACACATCATTAAAGCTCAATCAACCCATAACTCTTCTGCCTGTAAAAAAATATTGGATTTGTAATTAAAAGATAGCCGTTCAGTTACGCACATTCAGGTGTCCTCGTAATTTGTGAGCAGACATGAGAGGAGCACACTGGAATGGCTAATCAGCTTGGATGGGGAGGTGTGCATACATTTGAATAAGCCATGTTTGTCTGCGTTCTGCATGCATAATGAGTAGAGCTTTTTTCTTTCTCTTTTTTTTTCCAGACTGATCTTACACTGGCTATCATTCTGCTCATTATCTCTCTCTCTCTCTCTCTCTCTCTCTCTCTCTCTCTCTCTGTCTCTAAGCCTCTCATCTGCCAAGTTCATCAGCATTAAGGCAAGATGGAGGGTGAGAGGGAAAGAGATAGAAAATGAGAGAGAGAGAGAGAGAGAGAGAGAGAGAGAGAGAGAACATCATAAAGTTTACTCTGCTGCTGTAAGAGTCACTGGCAAGGGCCCAGAGACCAGCCGATCCACCACATTACACCAAATAAAGACGGACACCATCTTCTATTATTTATTAGAGCGGCTGGTATCTCCCTCTCACACGCAGGCTAAGGGAACATTCAAATGGGGGAGTTTTACAGGGCCACAGATCTGCTGAAGCATGCTAAAAGAAGTGGGCCTATGAAAGGGTTCATTAGCAAGCAAACCATTTCCTCATTTTAAACCCCTTTTTACCTTTGGTGGTGATATGACGAAACAGATAATGGGACGTACGAAGTGGAACCAGAACATTGACAAGGTCGTCTTCGATTATGCTAACTTCGCACAATGTGCAGTCCTAGTTCTGTCAAAGGAATCAAGGGCTATTGGAGCTGGAAGCTTCAAAGACTTATGTTTTTTTTTTTTTTCAAACACACTGCTTTCTCCAGTGGAGAGGCTTCAACATTAGCCTGACATGTAGCAGTCATTCATAAATGCACTGAAATCTGCATTTAGAGTGGCCCCACATATCTGTCATATCTGTGATGACAGCTCTGGAATCACTGCTCAGGCAAAGAAGCAGCCTGCAAATAGCCGTCAAATAATTCACATACCACATCCAACATATCAAAGGGTTTAAAAGAGGGCGAGTCACATATTCAAATACTAGCGGTTTCAAATTCGATTTATTTATTTATTTTTTTCATCACTTATAGGAGAAGATTTTGGCTGCGTCTCTCCCTGACATTAGAACGCTTGCTTTGCCTAAAGGCACCGTGATGAGTTGAGCACAAACGAGCAGGCAGGCGGCTTCACAGCAGCAATTTCCCCACAAGTCAGCCAAATTGTGCTTGAATGATGCTCATTATTTGATTTTGGGGTGGGTTTTGCAGACGCTGCTATAGCCAGTAACTCACACTTACGGGGATGGTTACCCATGCGCTCCACTATTTTTTCCTATGACAGAGAAGATGTTGCTGCATTGTTGAAAAGTCCTGTTGTCTTTAAATATGGAGTTCTTTTTCAGAGTCTTTTACTGAAATCATCGGGAGTTGGTAAGACACTTTAGTGTCACAGTCTGTAGAGTCCCCTCACCATTAGAGTTCTATCCTCAATATTCAGACTTTGCCCTCGTTGGTTTACAGTCAAAAATTATCAGCTGTGTTCAGAGATGGACGTGTTGTGTGAATGGCTCCTACTGTAAAGAGAAAAATTCTAAGTCTGAAAAGTAAAGACAACATTATCAGATGCTGATTTTTTTTTTTTTTTTTTGTCTTTGACATTGATAATCGAGTGACTGGGGCATTTGAAAAAGTGAATCAACTTTACATACTGTCTTGTCTCCATTACTTACAAACTGCACCTGAAGATACTGGGATCATAATCCTTTAGCTACACCCAGGCACCATCAGTCACATTTTGTTCAACTCTCTACCTATACTGTTCCTTCTTTGTAGGTCATAGAGGCTGAACAAGAGTTTAATTGCTACTGAGGCACTTGATCTCTGAGGAGGTAAATCAGTAAAACAAATAAATGTAACGAGAAATAGAGTACAAGTCTGGATCGTACATTTTCCTGAACATACAATTATTGTGAATGTCAGTATATTTGCACCTAACTCAGACAGTGTTTATTGTCTAAAAGGGAGGCAAGCATGATAAGGTTAATTCAAAATACCTCTGTTAATTTAAATTTTTAAAAGCAGAAAGTAAATCTTAATATCCTAGGGACGTCAACATAGCCCAAAACATAGGCACTAAAAACTTCTCTTTGTTAGTGTGACTGTATTATTTCTGTAAAGGCTGTCATTCAAAAGCATTAACTGGATTAGATGAGGCTGACATCTGCTATATTAAAAATGTAATTATGGGAATTCATAAATGTGTAATTGGGCTTCATGAATAATTGATCCACTCTAATGCACTGTGTTAAGGTATAAACTTCCACTTAATGCCCATGTGAGGTGAACAAAAGGTGGGCTTGGAAGTGATAATTGCACTCCTGAACATCCCTGGCCCGTGAACATTCATCAGCACTGCTCCATTATTAATTACAAAACACATTCGTAAACCGGAGGCTTAAAAGAGATGGTATGGATGTGTGTGTGCATGCACACACACACGTACAGACAGAGCAGGTATACAGGAAGAATCTAATTATATTTGAAAGTCATTTTTATTATGACTAATACAGTTACTAATGCATGATACATGACAATTTAATCAGAGGGAGAGGGAAAGAGAGAGGCACTGAGAAAGAGGCCAGTTGTGTTTGCTATGGTGGTGTTGCTGAATCAGAATGAGGTCTATGTGCTTGTTTTTAATTACCCTGTGCAGCTCTGGAGAATAATGGCATTTCTCTCCTCTTATTTAATTACACTGTGTTGTGTTGGAGTAGGTTCCACTGTAATATTCCAAGACTAAAGAAGGCACTGGAGCAAGGCCAGGAGAGAAAGATAGAATAATTCCTGTAGTTGCTTTGTGTTTAAGTGAGTAAAGGCTGTTATAATTACACACACAGTAACTATACCCATAAGTGTTTGACTCCCCTGTAAATACCCAGAAATTACTTAAGTACTTAAGATTGCCAAGAGTTATGGTTTGCCTACACAAAGATATATGTAACTTCACAGAAACTAACTGTCTCTCTCTCTCTCTCTCTCTCTCTCTCTCTCTGTTAAATGGGTAATGCTTTACCACCCATCACTTTTCTGATAAGAGATTACAAATTAAAAATATTTCTGTCCTGTGTGTCTGTCTGTGTGTGCGTGCGTGTGTGTGTGTGTGTGTGTGTACCAGTGCAAGCATTTTGTGTGTCTTTGTGTTTGTGTTAGATAGAGAGAAGGAGAAAAAGAGATGCAGAAAACAGAGAGAAAACAGCTGCTACTTTTGTGAGACAGGCTTATCTTTTTTTACTCTGTTGTATCCTGTGCTGTTGCTGTTTAATCTGCATCTGCCTATCACGTGTAATCAGTTTACCCTGTGTGTGTTCTTGCCTGTGTGTGTGAGACCAGGCAGTGAAAGGAGCATTTGGGTGTCCCTGATTTCTGTATGCCCTCAACTACACAGATCTAACCATGTGACACTACAGAAAAGGTGACTTTTCCCTGAACTGCTCAGGGTCTCTTTCTCTCTCTCTCTCTGTCTCTCTCTCTCTCTCTCTCTCTCTCTCTCTCTCTCTCTCTCTTTCTCTCTCTCTTTCTCTCTCTTTCTCTCTCTCTCTCTCTCTCTCTCTCTCTTACTCACTCCACATTTTACATTCCCTGGCTTCTCTGAAAAGTAGCATACAATGCAGCCATGATGAAATGAAGACAATGAGCTGATTTTACCCAGAGGTCACACAGGGGTTCATAGAGGTGCATTCTTCTTCTTCTTCTTCTTCTTCTTCTTCTTCTTCTTCTTCTTCTTATGTCACGGTGCATGGTAAATGGTTACTCATTTTTTGAAGCAAGAAAAGAATAATTTAGAAAAATTAGGAAAAGTGAAATAACCATGCCAAAGTATTGTATTATATCTGTTTACACAGAGACTTTTTATCTTGGCACCAAAATTATGTCAGATTACTCCAGTGTTGTGTAATCAAAAGTTGTTTACTTACTATAAAAAACTTGTGATACATCAGTGGGCTTGACATTTGCTGAAATACCTGAAACCTACACTGAGAGTCAAATTTTCTGAGTCTATGATTTGAACAATCTGCATCACTTCACTTGTACATAGATTATTTGGTTGCCAGATTGGCCTCCGATAGCGTCCCATGAAGCAGTGTCTCCATAATCTCACAGAGGATCTGAGAAATTTGTCAGCCAAGCAGTGTAATCCTCTGTGGTTCAAGCCCACATTTAGCAGCCAATGAGAGCAGAGGAGGTGCTAGAGTTCAGCTCGGTGGCGCGTCAAAGCAAATTACCCAGAATGCCACTGTCCTTCTTGGGTGAAGTCAGAGGTGTCGTCTGAGGGCCTGTCTGAGTGGTGCATTCATTTTTCATCTGTCCTCCTCAGCTGGCTGCTCCTGGCATCTCTCTCTCTCTCTCTCTCTCTGGGGACCATGGTGCTGTGTGTGTTATGGGTTTGTGTAATTGCACGTCCTCTTGAATAATTCTGTCCTCATGCCCCCCCCCCATCTCTTTCTCACTCTCTCCATTCCTCCCTCTCTCTGCCAATTATCTGCTGCTCTTAATTAGGGCCCCGTGGTGGGGCGAGGCTGTCCCAGGAGTGTGAGAGTGTGGAGGAGAGGCTCACCGCTCCTCTAATGCAGCTGTCCTCATTTGCCACAGGACGCTCTGTCAATGGAAGGCTGCCTCTAATTACACACACACTCTTCCTCCCTCGCTCTTTCTCTCCTCCTTTTCTCTCTGTTTCTACATAACCATGTACAAGTGTGTGTGTGTGTGTGTGTATGTGTGTGTGTGTGTCTGTGTGTGTGTGTGTGTGTGTGTGTGTGTGTGTGTGTGTGTGTGAAACAGGGCGAGAGAGAGAGACAGAGACAGAGAGAGAGAATATGTATGTGACTGTGTGTAGGACTCATTGTGTGTGTGTGTGTGTGTGTCTATGTATATGTATCCCTCCAGATCCCAATGTAGCATCTAGTTACTACTATCAGTGCCTTTATCTGTCTGTGGTCAGTGATTGTCCTGGGCGACTGATTAACAAAAGTTTTCTTGGATATTCTACAGGTGAATTATCTGTGAATCCACTGGCTGTCCCATTTGTCCTTTACTACACATCTTAGTCCCCTGATTGGCAGTGACTTTTGTCATGGCAGGAAATCTATTCCTCCTTCTTAAACCTTTACCTTTGACTGTCCCTGTCTTTAGCCAGATGATTTATTGTAACATTAATGTGATTTCAATTTTGTCTCCTCCTCCAGCAGGGATAACCTTCAGCTCAGGGCTAAACCAGGTAAAGCTTCTAAATCTATTTTTTTTTTTCTGGGCAGAAATTGAAATTGAATTTGAATGAACATCCCAAGTTTGAAGCGTTGAAAACAAGTTTTCAAAAGTTGGCTTATGTCAAGTGACTCACTTTCTGCAAGCCTGACACTTTTTAAAGGGTTTACTTTTTTTTCTTTTAAAAGCTTTACTTTTTATTTTTCGTACTGCATCTCCTAAATCAGGTCCATTCTAAATACATATTGCTTTCTACCCACATGCTTATTTAGGTGTTTCATAGCCTAAATGAAAAATGCTGGCTGTAGATGGAGGCTTGTGATAAGTTACCTGATTGATTTATGTGTATCCATCTTTCTCTCACGCCGTCATTGGTCCCGGATTCATTGCTGGCTCCAGATAAGGATATGAGCAGTATAGTCACAGTGTGGGGAGGTACTCAGGAGGAAGACTGCTCTGTGTGATGGAATATGTGACAAACGACAGCACCATTTCCAGTCGCTCATTCCCAATCCTGATATCTGACTGCAAACAAGTGTGCAGTAGACCCACCAGTCATTCTGGATCCAAAGACAGACCGAGAGAGAGAGAGCAAACAGCACTGCAGCAGCTTTCTAGTGTTTACTTTATTTCACTGTACGTGTTTGGTTGACACACCTTATAAAGAGGAGGTGGAGCTGTTTCTTTTATAAAGTTTTGTATACAGAGTCTTCCTGTAAGAAACTTGGGTGGAGGGCTTTTTAGCTGTAATGCAAGTGAAGCTGAAATTCCTCAGTGAGGATGTTGATGGTGATGATGATGGCACTGACCATGATGAAAATATTGACAGAGACTATAAAGGGGATGAGGGGGACACCGGTGATGGTAATGATAATGAGAATGGTACTCCACTGAAGGCATGTTTAAAAACATTAAGGAAGTGCAGGGGAAAAAAATCTCTCTCAAATTTCTATTTAAAACACATGGCCCAAGACTGTGGGGAACCAAAATGTAACATTAGAGATGTTTTGCAATTTGTACAGTGAAAAGTGCCTCATATTATGAGTAAGCTCCGTCTCTCTCTCTCTTAATCAAATATAGATTAACATTAAGTGTGTGATGACAGGAGAGACCTCCAAATATGTTCTATCAGCTCCATACAATTCCACCTCTTTACTTGTATCATAGAATTGGATTTGAGGGGGAAAAAAAATCTCTTCAATTATGGGCTCTCTGAATAGATTGTGCGTTCTCCAAAAGGCATGAAGAGCATTTGAATGAAACGTAACAGAGAGGGAAAATGAATTATTGATTCCAATTACACTGGGCTGCAGTGGAGGCTTGGTGAAAGTTGTGCTATTGGAAGGCCTTTGGAGGGAGGGGAGGGCAGAAAAGATTTACGTTAATCAGAAGTGATCATCGTAAAATCATGCAAATCATAAGTGAATGTAGATCATGAGAGATGGCCATAAAGGGAGAGAGTGGGTAAAGGAAACCCACTTTTCCCCCATTAAAATCCAAACTATTTGATTATCTATGCTTTACAATTCATTAGCACTTAAATGCTAATTATATTCTCATCAGTTTAATGTAATTTAATTGCACTAACCGCTTAAAAAGAAAAAAAGGCTAATCAAGTTGCACAAATTATAACTATAGTATATTACTGGAGCTTGTGGCACTCAGACCTGGCACCAATATTTATTTGCTCCATTTGAATTTTTGGCCCTGTCCCAGTACTCTTCTCTCTTCTCTTTCCCTGGGACCCTACACTCTTGGCTACTAATCTTATTTGACCGCATAAGTGAAACAGTGATGACATCTCTTTAAGGCATTCAAGTGATATCAACATGTTCTGTCCTGTTGGAACTTTATCATCTTCAGTGGAAAAGGACACAAGGTTCTTCAGCTACATTCTCACCCAGGCCTGATGGTAGTACAGTTAATACTACTGACGGCTGCGGGAGTGATCGTGTGTGTGCAGTGAGAGTCATGATGGAGTGATGGGTACAATAGGCTTCACTTCCACAATAGCAGTGCTTTTGTATTACATTGTGCTGTATTTGATCCATATCTTGTAACATGTAATTTAATTTATTGTGCTGTATTATAACACTGTATGAAAATGAAATTTAATAAACTAATATGGAAATATCTTTTAAACTTACATTGAGAAGATAGTAGGTGCAAAATTGCCCTGTCTTTTGGATGGAATCACCTTGGAGGGCCAGTTTTTCAGTAATGTAGAAGTTCCTCTAAAGTGGTTCAGGTTAGAATTCAGTTTAGAGTATATGATCTGGTAGTTTTTAAGTAAGTTTGTAAGTTTGTTAACTTGGCACGGCGGGAAAAAAATGAGAGAATGCAATCTGAAAAGTAACTGGTGAGGGTTGACACACCCAGGTAATTTCAGAATGTTTCCTGGATAAGTATGTCACTTAAACGAAAGGCAATCTGGTCAGGACTTTCTGATGTATCAATTATTAATAAAATAAGATTGCTTCACAATTAGTTTAACGTTTCAGTATCAAATATAAACATCTGCTGCAACTGAGATAGAGGTGGTTTTGTGACCACGTAAATTATGAATGCTAATATATATGCGATGCATGCTGTATTAGTTTCAGCTTTGGGGGTTTGCTTGTTTCTTAGTACTAAACATTGAATGATTTTACACTCTTCTACAGAGGAGTACAGACTCACCCACACTGCATGTTGGTGCGGTGTGAATAGGCTCTGGGATAGGGTTCTGTGGGAAACAGGACACACACTCCCAGAATACTCATGAGTGTGAATGCTATGCTGCAGATGCATCTTATACATATATACACAAAACTGTTGTCTTTCTTTCTTATTTCTGTTTGTGTTTTTACGCTCGGTGCTTTTTAGATGTGCTAATTGCTTGAGGTTACCACAGCAACACATTCATGTACCTTCAGAAAATAACAAATGCAGTATGTGTACAGGCACCTATTGTCAAATGATGTGATTTTTCTTTTTCAACTTTTTACTTATGTTTGTAGCGTTATACTCTCCAAACACTAATATTATTACTGTTTATTATTGTTTATTATTTGTTATCATGGTTTGCCACCATCACTAATCTGAGAGACAGAGAGAGAGAGACAGAGAGAGAGAGAGAGAGAGAGAGAGAGAGAGAGCTAGAGAGAAGGAGAGAGAGAGGGAGATGGCTCATTCTCAGACATCTCATTCTCATGCAATGCTGATATGTTGAGGCTGCAGATCCCTCAGCTCAGGTACATTCGCTGCTTCTCATTTACAGAGTAATGCTTTACTACACCTCAACTCTCCAGAGAGACCGAGTGAAGCAAAGAGAGAAAAAGAAAGTAGCCAAGAGGGAGGTGGGGGATTTACTGAAGAGGGACAAAGAATGTCCCTTCAATCCATCAGAAAGAAAAAGGTTTTTTCTAAGAGAGAGAAAGAGAGAGAGAGAGAGAGAGAGAGAGAGAGAGAGAGAGAGAGAGAGAGAGAGAGAGAGAGAGAGATCATATGCAGTTCACAGAATGTGCAGTGTCTACCCACACATCATACATCATAACTGAAGTATCCCATGCGCCATTTGGAAACCATTGTTTCGTTGAGGCAGGGATGTTTTCCTAAATGATTTACGGAATGCAATTCTTTAGAGAGTGAATTTGCAACTGAGTTTTGTTCCCGTCTCTGAAGGCAGAATGCTTGAAAATGTTGTGGATAGTGGCTGGCTAAAATTCCTTGCTGATATAGTCTTTGAGAAAATCACTACACCTGGTAGACGATTTGTATGGGGATGAGGGGTGATGCCATCCCCCTTGTTAGCGAAATGACCAAAATGCATCCCCTTTGTTAAACTGCCATCCCCCTATATACTCTATAGAGTAGTGTCAGTGATCATTGGGCCATCCCCCCTTTTGGCCACTGGGTCATCCCCCCTATTAAAAAATAATAAATCACCTACTGACTACACCCAAAATTATTCCTGAAGAATGTGAGCCCTTAGGTTTAACATCTACTGTAGCTAAGTTTGCTAGTTCAAGTAATATAAATTGTAATGTGGTATGGTGATATTCATACAGCACAGGGACTACTTGTGAGTATCCAAGAGTATCAGATCCCTCTTTCTCTCCAAATCTTTCCTCCCATTGTTCCCTGAAGACATTTGAGTGTGTGATACAAAAAGAGTCCATATCAAAAACTCTCAGTGGATAGGAATTTAGATTGACCAGCAGTATTATCAGATCCTCACTGAATTCAATCTAGTTTGTGAGCTGTTGGAGGTACAGGCATTTATGCCAGACGGCAGTGCCTAGAATGTAATGAGGAAGACTGAGAGATGGAGCTGCCACAGTTCCTCTATTATACTCAAATGCGGTCATTTTTGCAGATTCCTCTTGCATGTGCGGTCTGTTAATCTACACACATTAATCAAATCTCACTGTAATAATTGGAGTGGTTTCACCTCAGTTTTACAGATTCAGTAGCTTGTACTGAAGCACTCTCACTACCATAATTAGTGTTTTGTAGCAATTCCTTATTACATGAGTATCACCCCTTGTGTGGCATTAAAGTTTGTCCTACTCATTTTTTTGAGCCTGTATGAAGCTAAAATAAAGGCTTAAGTCTTGCTTCACCAAATCACCAAACAGGGTTTCTAATATGTCTGTAATATGGTTCTTTCACGTGTGATGAGAACATGCTGAGAGCTCAAGGTTAATGCTGCAGGAGGAAGGAGGAAATGACATTGTGCTCTGTTGCGCAGTACACTTTAACACTTTATTAGAATACCGGGAATCAGACAGGGACAGGTCACACAGATAGAGTCATCTCCGTGGCAACCGGTAAAGCACCTCCGATTTGTATTGCAGCTCTCTGCTGCATGGTCGCAGAAAGAAAGGGTGGGAGGAGGGAAGAAAGAAAAATATATGTGAAAATGAAAGCACAGGAAAAGTCACATATACAGAATAACCAAACCTACAGTTTCCTTGTGAAATCATAGCCAGTTCTCTAACCCCAGCACAGCATATTTCTGACCCACAGTGAAAAAAAAAAAACCCTACAGATGCCCACAGTGGCCACTCTGTGAGACACACGAAAGCATTTCCTCAGGGTAGGCAATGTTTCCCTGGGATACAAATAAGGTAGGGGGGGAATATAGATTTTTTCTAACTCCATACATCCTCTACATCTCCCCTGCAGTCTGTTTTACAGCCCTCTAAAGCTGGCCTGTTTGAAACCCACTGCGATGGTGCAGCTAGGTGGCACGTGTGCTGACTGACAGCCCGATGCTATTCTTACTGATATGCAGTGAGCGCATTTGATGAGAGAAGTGACAGGCGGGGCTGTAAATCTGAATCACCAGCACTGCGTGTCTCTCAGAACTACTGCCACTCACAGGGAACCAGGGAACCATCTTAATACAAAGGTATTTCTCACCTCGTACGAAAAAAAAACTAACCACCCTCCAATACCTTTAACTCTCTGTTTTACCTCAAATAAAGCTACCAATTAAACCACCCCCTTTGCTCCCTGTTGCTATCTTCATGCACATCCGTACCCTCCACCGTCTTGTCACTCTCAACATGCTTCCCTGCTGTGAAGTCCCTGTCGCTCATCTTAAGCACGGAAAACAAGACCGCACACACTGCAATAATGTATATATCTGTATTCATGCACGTTTAAAAAGAGCCAGGAGGGAGATGAAGGGCCAGTTCCCTTTGAGTGCCTGTCTTCACAGTAAATCATAACTGCTGCCTTCCCCCCATGTTCTTCCTTTCTTGATTTTTTTTTTTTATTGACATCCTTTTTAGAAACCTCAGTTTACAAGAATCATTCTTCGGAGAAACAAGACGAGAAATATATTTAATCATCCTCACAAGTCTTCACAAGATAATAAATAAATAAATAAATAAATAAATAAAGCTCCCACGTACATATACAACCAAATGACTTGGGGACATTACAGGAAAAGGGCAGTCATATGGAGGAGAGAAATGTTATGAGATCTTTTAGAGAGGCAGTGTGCTTAGTGCGGTGACTGTGAGAGCCAGTGAGACGCTGCAGAAGTGCTGCCATTATGGGCCACTGTAATTAGTATATGGTAATACGTGGGCGATTAGCTTCACCTCATTCCGGGGCCATCATGTTTTAATGATGAGAGTGGCAGTGCAGTTGAACCTGGGGGATGGAGCCATGTCACAACCCAATGCTCCTGTACTTCATTAGCTGATACAGGAGAACTGGGGATGGGGGAGGAGCCCAAACACTTTGGGTTGAAGTTGGATTGGTTTTTCATATTTTGTTTTCAAGGGTAGTGAGGACATTCATTCAAGCTGATCACAGATAATAAAAAAAAAAGAATGTACTACTGGTCTTGAAGAACAGAGAGGTGTTGGTTGAAAAAAAAAAAACACAGGGAGGAAGCCATGCTGTAGGGTTGCCTGTCAAAACCAAAGGCCTTCATAAAAATGGTAGAACCATATAATTGACAGCTTGTACAGTTTTATAGTGTTGTGTGTTGTTCGTATGTTGCAATGAAGCATTGTGAAAACCTAAAGCATATGAGGGAGAATACACTTTACTGACAAAGTATTTGTCTCATCTGGTCCCGGTTCACCAGCAGTTACACACACTTGACAAATCCAGACCAGTGTGTGCTGCAGTGAGGAAAATCAAGTAGAGGATTTAGAACAAGTGTGTGCATTGTCATGGGAGGCTATTAGCTGAAGAATCCTTGGACTGAGGCAGAAGAGCATGCGGTATTTCAAGTTCAAAGTCATGCTATTGACCGGCCTGTCCCACTGATGCAATATTAAAGGGAGAGGTGTGTAGTGGAATCTGCTGAATCGCTCTCAGTGTCATTCCCGACACTGAGCTTTTAGACTGGAAGGGCAGAGGTCCCTAAAGATAACTCCATGAAGTTCTTACCATGGGTTCACATAGAGATTAAGAGCTGCATCTCATGTGTTCATACATGTGCTGTTGTAAACACACACACACGCATGCATGCACGCAAAATAAATAATAATAATAATAATAATAATAATAATAATAATAATTTATATGTAGATTACTCAAATGCATGTGCATTCATATAAATATGTACTTTGGTCACATTCGGTGTATTCACATTCGCTGTATTCATATACTAATTGCACAATATTGTAGCAAATACACACTGTAAACAAGATTGCGTGTTTAACCTAGGGGTCATGGGCAGCCCATCGTAGAAAATTACATTCTGTTTCCAAACATATTAAGCTTTCTTGCTATCTCATCTACTGCGCTATCAGCAACCCTCCCACATAAACACCTGAAGAATGCATGCGTGTCGCATCACGTCCATTTAGTGGAGAGGCACTCGCCAAGCAGATTAATTCTGTCAGAGCAGAATTGTCTTATTAAAAGCAGCTGTTCAGCCTCTGTTTTTCATAGTCTGAGAGACAAAGAAGAACCGAGCAGAGTGTTAATGGAATGACAAGAGGGCTGATGTTATCACGGTGGAGAAACAGCGTTTCTTAACATCACAGGGCCCGAGAGCAGCAGGGTTTCACACACGTCCATTTGACTCAGGTTGGCAGTAATGCTTAGAATAGGATAATGCGTACTTGTCACCTGATTTAAATTTAGGCAGCAATTTTGTAGTTTGGCTGAGAAACATGCTCACTACGAAACGTTCAATACATTCCCCTGTGGCTGTTTTCAAAATTTTATTGCAATGCGTGAGTTTTCAGTTGTTCATACAAAAAAGCCATGTAGTTTACAGTTTAATCGCTTAACTTGTCTTCTACACACAAGACATACATTTTGACTAATATCAATTTATTATTAACTAGCTAAAAAATTAATGGAATATTTAAAGGACCATTTAAAAGGCAAATATACACACATGGTTTCATTTAAAAATGTTCTTACTAAAATATTGTTGAATGTATCTATTTTTAAACTTATTAAACAACAATTTCATGAACAACCATTTCAAAAGGAAATGCAGTGAAATGAAAAACAACCAATGAAAACCATCAGTGAAAACCATCAATGATAACCCACTTTTTTCCACACCAAAACTGTTAATACTGCATAGTAATATCCTTTAATAAAATTACCTTTGTCAGAGATACACCAACAATAATTGTTACACCAACAATCATTGAGTCTGCTCTAATCAGTAAAACAATAACATTTTACAGACACTGCCTTGTGTTTTACTAGCTATAAGACTAAATACACAATGAGATTTAAATGTGCAACTTTTATTTAGATTTAAATTCCTCCTGTGTGATTCTGGTGGATGTCCACATGTTTGTTTGTTTGTTTGTTTGTTTTAGTTTTTGTTTTTTTCATAGAGATCTGTATGTAAAATGTAAGTTGGACAATGAGTAAAAAGGAAAGTTATCATTTCTGCATATTTCTCAGAGAAATGTTTTGTCTTCCTCCAAAGAAAGTTTTAGTGGAACATTGATTGTAGAGCCTTGGTAGGAACTTCTTGCCACCATAGAAGTTTTACACAGCAAATTCCCATTGTTAGATAGCTTTTGCTGTAAAAATGAATATTTATTCTGAACACTTTAGAGTCGCTCTATGAACACTCAACACAAAATGGTCCTCTAATCCAAATGTACGAAACATTCCACACTGCTTGGCACTCTGAATACACAGGTACACAGACATATTAGTGCAGTTTCTCAAACTGACCCAAAGGGTGACAAACACTGTGTACAAAAGAACAGTAAAAGACAGAATATATCACCTTAGTTCTCAGCCTCTGGCCACCATAGGGGAAATTTGAGTGTCCCTGCCCCTCACTGTGAGCACAAGTTATGTTAGTGAGTGTGAGGAGAAAAAGAAGAAAAGTCAAATGACAGTCCCAGTTTACAGTTAGCGGGGGAATACCACTTGTCTGTGCAGCCACAGAAATAGCTATGAATTATCTAAGACCCTTTTGACATGGCGTGGTTACACAAGCCTCCCTCTCACCTGCATCCCACTGTTTTAATTACTCTGCATAGAGACCTCTTGGTGGAGAGATGCACCACAACTCAGCGTGAGAGGCAAATCTACTTTATTAATGAGTTTAAAATTTCATGAAAGAATAACTTTCTGAAGACTAAATAAGAGAAAAAAAAAACTTTTAGAAGTTCATTTTGAAAGTGCCAAAAAAGTTAGGGATAGTGTAGGAGAAGCGAGATAATGTGACAGTGCTACTGGAACATTCAGAGGTGTGTTTGACTGTAAGTGCATTGTGTATAAATTGTGTTTCTCCTTCTGTAATAAACTGACTTCATGGAGAAATGTTTTTTTTTAAAAATGGAAATTCTCTCCACATTTGTTGGCTGTGGCTGGTAGTACAACGGATCAGACCTTTCTCATTCTCTGAGGTAAGTTAGACAGGAAGGTCTTTTTTTCACTCACTGCATATAATATTGAGAGTAATTTGAGTGATATATCCTGGCCTGGAGTGCAAAAAAATGCATTGACTCACTTCACAAGCACACAGACACACGCACGCACACACACAAAAATGCAAATCATCATCCTCCCAGGTCGAAATGGTTGTTACGCTGCTTGAAAAGGAGTCTCATGAGCATGGGTAATTAAGCATTTCCATTTGGAAAACAGAGGGAGAAAAAAAAAGAACTACACACACGTTTTCTTCATCTTTTCAGTCATTGTGTCAGTATATGTTGGCGCGTGGGTAGGATGTTATATTCTCCTGCCGTGTGAAATAAGATTACATTTTTGTACACACTCCAAATCTCACTCAGTTTTCTCCTGAGATCATCATCAGCACAGCTTTAATAACGGTGCTTCA